>NC_068428.1:33943544-34210776 GCF_023373465.1 Oncorhynchus keta
TTAATCCACTGTTCCTAGGCCGTCATTGAAAATAAGAATTTGTTCTTAACTGACTTGCCTAGTTAAATAAAGGTAAAATACAACATAAACTGCTTAATTGTTTTGAGAGATGACTGAATGAACTACATCTTCCGTTTAAGAACCATACGGAACTCAACAGCGCTTAGAGTACACGGTTCTGTTGAATCGTAATGAATATACCCTTGCTCTTCATCCCTGGCTGTTGGTTTCCACTAGTTAAAATATCTTAATGGACTATACCGTAAAAATAAATAACTAAAATGAGCTTTTTGGTCTGAATTTAAGGTTAGCAATGGTTAAAGTTTAACTAGTGACGACCCTGAGTTATCGGTAGAGTCAAGTTTATTTCCCTGCGCTTTACGACACAACAGACGTCATTACTTACGCCCGAACCGGAAGTAAACCATCCGGGGTTAGTTATAAATACCTTTGCCGAAGTAGAACATATTTTAAGATCTGTTTTCTACGGATTTCTCACGTCACTCTTTGTGACAGTGAAACGTTGAACTCTATCAATGCATTTAAAGCACCTTATAATAACATTTCCGCTTTTGATTAGATCACGTTTCACACAATCGAGGGGTAATTTGCTAAAACAAAATGACGTCTCAAATCAGTCGAGCTAGCTAGTTCGCCAGCTATCAGTGCTTGATACTACCCGTCGTGCACAGTGCATACATTGTCAAGCAGTATCTAATTTCTGCATGAGTATGAATCAGAAGCTGTTAGCATTAGCAAAAGCTTGCAAAGTTCAGAGCCCCGTACAAGGGCTGGTGAGATGCAGCCCATAACATCACCTGGCAGTGGAAGCACTTTGAAGTCCGCCAGTTGGGAGTCAACAGCTGATAAAGACGCACAGGAGTTGACAAAACATCAGATGCCTGCGGTCCCTCAGGCTACAGGGACTTTACAGTGTGGGGTAGGCTAAACACAAAAACACGTCATGGCATAGATCGTTTATTTCAATTCCACCACTCAGTGTTAGCTAACTCGTGATTCTCTCTTCACTTTTTTAGGATGACTGTCTGCTGGACTGCATTCTGGGCCGAAGGCTTGGTTCAAGGCAACTTGGTTTTGCAAACCGGACTTTGCTGAAGGTGTTGCTTTGGCTGGTTCTGCTTGGGCTGTTCGCTGAGCTGGCCTTCGGGTTGCCTTTCTTCCTAATCTCCCTCTTCTACTGGCTGTACCAGGGGCTGCGGAGCCCAGCTAAACGTCAACCTGGAGAACTGAGCGCTTACTCAGTATTCAACCCTGACTGTCAGCCTCTCATGGGCACCCTCACAGCAGAGCAGTTGGACTGTGAAATGGGAATACTTCAGCTAACCATGTAAAGGAATAGCTACAGATTGTAACACCAGATAATGTGATTTAAACCCCCCAAATTGGTATCCATTATACTGGGAGTTACAGGTTGGTACTGCACTGAATTTTCAACCAACCTTTGAGGCTGCCTCCAGCCTCGATTCGTGGAAACGGGAGTCTCGTAAAATGACCTTGTCCAGTTGCAGGGTGTCCCTTTGAATTTCTAAAATACTTTAATTTTTTTGCTCTATGAAGTAATCCAACAATAATATATAATAATAATAATAAATGCCATTTAGCAGACGCTTTTATCCAAAGCGACTTAGTCATGTGTGCATACATTCTACGTATGGGTGGTCCCGGGAATCGAACCCACTACCCTGGCGTTACAAGCGCCATGCTCTACCAACTGAGCTACAGAAGGACCAACAATGTGTACGCCGCCATCTTGTCTATTTCAAGTTCTCTCATTGACCAAGACCGGTGTCTGTCATGACATGCAGCACTTTGGGGTGGACAAACCCACCTGTCTCGATCAATGAGAGAAGACTTGAAATAGACAAGATGGCAACATACACATAGTTGGATTACTTCATGGAGCAAAATGTTTATTTTAATAACGGTGCATTTTCTTAATTCAAAGGGACCCCCTGTAACTGGACAAGGACATTGAGACTTTTCCACAAATCGAGGACCGTATCGCCAAGCTAAATTCTGTGTTACACCAAACAGTACCTAACCTGTAACTCCCAGTATAATGGATACTACATTTTTTTGGGTTAAATCACATTTTCTGGAGTTACAATATGTAGCTAGTTAAGGAACTTTTTGAAATGTGAGCGAGATGTGATTTCTGTTAATTATCTTATTTATGATGCTTAGATGCCTTCGACTCTTTCAATGAACGAAACACTAGTATTGGTTGTGATGTAAAACTGCTTGTTAATTCCATTAAAATTACTACATCTCACTAGTTGGAATTTTAAAAACATGTATTTGTGTTACTTGAGGGTTACACAAACACCCCAAAAAATACTGAGTAGTTGTCCATCATTTGATGTCACAGAGCAAGGCAACACCACGTAAGATCCAGTGATCGGGTGACTGCACCGTGCGTATCACAACCCCTGTGATGTAGGTGAGGTCTGTGCGCCGAGGCTTCTTGTAGACGGGGCAGATGTAGAACTTGGGGTCCTTGGGGGCGGTGGAGTTGATGGCGAACATGTGAATCACAGGCAGGGGACAGAACAACACCTTGGGAGTGGCTTCGATGAGACGGCAGTTCCTTCTGTCCCAGCCGGCCCCGTCCAGGTACAAACCATAGACGTAGACCCCCTCCTGAGACAGAGAATGATGGATGGCATTGAGATAAAAAGGGAAAGCTGTATCTTGTACATGTGTCAATGATAGTGTTTTGCATGAGGCTACTTACAGCAGGAGAGGCAGTGATCTCCTCCTTGCTTTGCTTCAACACATCATTATGCAGGGTGACTGTGTCCAGAGCCCAGCCCTTGTGAGCCCTGGTTACCTCCTGCCTCATGGCGGTCAGGAAACCTATAGCCATACAGAGGGCGCAAACATAAAGAGATAGATAACAATTGTTAGATATGTCATTATAATCATATCTTCAGTGATGTAATAGGATGAAGACATGACAAGCTAATTTATGCCAAACTGTATTTTGAATATTACAAGTAAATTGAACTTACCCTGTAAGTTTGATCAGTTAGCCGATTTTCACGTTTTGAACGAGACTCACCCTGAGGGTTGAAGAAGCCAGTCATCCAGAAGGTCTTGGGTCTGCCTTCAAACACCCAGCTGTAGAACTGTGTGTTCCTCTCCAGCAGCTCGGTGAACCAGAAGCCCAGAGTGGATGACTCCCACGAGATCTTCTTCCACATGTTGGGGATGCGCGCATCAAACATGTTGTCCAGGGCGTCACGCAGGTTCTAGGAGGTAAAACATGAATATGACATTGAATATTCAAGCATCAAAATAACACACAATTTCATACATTGTTATTACAGATTTATAAGCTATAAACCTCTAAATATTAATTTGAAGTATAACACAATTAAAGTGTTAACATGTAATACATTATTGCGGTCATTCAAGCCAGCTCTCTTACTTCGCTCATGATGATGGTACCGTCGATGGCGAGTTTGAGGTCGACCAGACTGGTGCGCACCACTCCGATGATCCGCTGCATGCGATCCACCTCTTGGCGTAGGAAGATGTTCATGGAGTTCAAGGCACCCATCTTCACCAGCCTACCTTTCACCTACAGTACACATCACAATATAATTTGTTGTGTGAGCATACAGTGTATTCGCTCTTTACAGCCAAGGGCTGGTTTCCCAAAAGCATCTTAACGCTAAGTCCATCATTAGAACCATATGGGAGGTTCAGTAAGTGGAAAACATTTTAAAAAATTTGTACAATGAGAACATAGATCTGTATTATTTGTTGCAAAACATTTTGCTACATTGTGTTCATAAACAGAGTGAGCACTGACCTCATGGGGTATGTAGTTGGGGGGCAACTTCTCCAGCATGTCCTCTGCCAGTCTGTAGACAATGGACTCTCTGGTCTCCCCTGCTCCTCCACCACTTTCCTTGGGCTGGATGTTGGTGATGGTGTCCAGCACCTCAGCAGACGTATTGGTCTGATATCTGAACAAGAATAGGTATATAATATTAATGTATTCATATTGAGTATTGAGACTAACACGCAGCATAGACATGATAAGAGAGAAGCGTTGTGATGATCTACGGTGTCTTACGTAATGTCTGCGTTGGGATGCAGACCAAAGACCTGAGGTGTGTCCAGTGCAGGCAGGGTGGCGATGTACTCCATGTACTGCTCCACTGTCTTACACACAGGCACTTTGTATCCTGTGTAGAAGCAGAACGTCGGTTCAAAGATCTTGTCATTGAACCACACCTGTTGGGGAACGCATGATGCTTAGAACACAAAGTCTGTGCTTCACACACGATTACCCACATGTACAACAGATTTATCAGGACAGTTGCGTTAACTGAAAAGGAAAATGACATTACCCGAGAGAAACAGTTGAGCAGCCGCTTGTCGTAGTCATCAGTGACCCTTCCTCCGTACTGCACCTCCCCTAACATGTAACGCACCGTGACCCATGAGACACCCTGGATAAAAACGTTACATGTAGGTCTGTGAGCACACTATAGTCACTGTAGCTTTAGATAGACCTAGACTATTTTGATAGTACCTTCTTGGGGCTGCATTCATCCAAGTGGTTCTGGACAAACTGCACACTGGCTGTGAAGTCAGCCGAGTTGAACTCATACGGGATGTTCCAACCCAGGGGCCCGAATTTACGACGTTCCTACAACAGAGTAACAGACAAGGCAAAAATCAGTAAATTACATTAAATACAGTATATATGTAGAAATATGAATTTATCAAGACAGTGGGCTGAGTCTGTACCTGCACCACAGTGTGTAGGAAGGCTACGTTGTAAAGCATGGGTTTCCACATGGGCAGGTTGCAGATTTCCAGCTGATCCTGAGAGATTCCGGCAAAAGTACGCTTCAAGCCAGCCCGCACCCCCTGGGGGGGATCATTGGTGAACTTGATAGAGGACTGGAAGAAAGAAAACAATCATGTCAGTAAATATTTATTCTTAGACATAAGGGATGTGATTAGGACAATATAGCAATTCTGGATTTTGGCTAGGGGATAGGTCCGTTTCACATGGAGAATGTAATATTGTTGGGGAGATTACTGATCTTGTCTGTGTAGGTGTATACAGGGCCTTTACCTGTAACAAGGTGATGGAGAAGCGGTCATGGGGCTCGGTGGTGATCCACACTCTGAAGCTGTCGTGCATGGTCTCCACTGTGGTGACGGTCTCCAGCAGCTCATCCATGAATTCCAGGCCCAGATGGCAGTTCTGGAGCAGGACCCAGCCACCCTTGTGTGTACACACACAAACACTTTTAGCTATGCGAAAACATTTGTATATGCTGTACACTACATTTATTTACAAAGAGTTGAATGTCAGAAGCCCTCACCTGTGTCATTGACATCTGTAAGAGCCTTCTTGCATGGATCTCCTGACCTTGGCCCATTGATATCGCTCTGAACTCTGTAACAAATAAACGCAATATCACAATGACAGTATTGTCAGTGACTTGTTAGTGATTCATTCAGGGTGATAGGCATGGGGCTAACCTAGCCGGAGTTTCTTTGCCAGAGCGTCGATCTGGTTGGTGGGATCAGAGCCCATAGAGAGGAAGCAGATGAGGGGGGTGCGGGTGTCGCTCTCCTCCCAGGTACTCTCCAGGTTCAGGATGACAGGCTCAGCGAACCTCATGCCCATCGAGTCTCCAACGTACTTCCTGGCCTGGGACAGGGTGCGGTCAGGGCACCATGATCTGTGAGGAGAGTACAACCAAACCTGGGTTCGACCCGAATGCGCTAGCCACAACCTCAGGAAAGATCTGTTTACAACAGGCTTGTAAGAGGCTTACAAAGGCCTTAGTAAAAAAAAAAAAGTGTCAAATATTGATGTTGAGAAGCAGCAGGAGCTCACCTGATGAGCAGTAGTTTATGGAAGACATCCAAGGAGTCATTGTATCCATCAGGAATCACACCATCCTCAGGGTTGTCCATGTCAAACCACACCTTCCAGCCCTTCTCATTACGAGACACCTATAAGATTAATAGAGAAGTAAAGTCAATGCAGTGTACTCCTCAGACAAAGCTGTGACCATTGCTAATGATATAATTAATAAAGGGTACTGTAGTGTTCAGCCCCACCTGGTTCATGATCTCAGTGAACTGTGACAGTTTGCTGAGTTCCACCAAGTTGAGCCAGGTCAGATCCAGGATCCAACGGAACGGCTTGGAAGGACACGCCTTCAGGTCTAAAGCAGCACCCCCTATAACACAGAGAACATTACATATGTACTACTACTAAACCATTACTTTATTCCTACACTGCTACCTATACAGAGATCTGTTAACTAGGATCAGTAGTAAGGATTGGATACCTTTGATGAGGATCTGGAACTCGTTCTGCTTGACGTTGTTCTTCTGCAGGTCGATCTTGAGTGCCAACAGCAGGGTGAAGATGAACTTGTGGTTTTCGTACAGCCCTCGGACTGTGTAGCGGAACACCTCGAAGGACAGGTACTCGATGATGTTAGCAATACGCTTCTGAGTGAGAGGAGACTTGTCTGACCTGTGTGAGAAAAAAACAAACAATAAAAGGTTCAAATCTAGAGGTTGTTCTTTTATACATTTATAAACGCTGTTGTGTATTTAGATTTAGGCCTATGCCATTTGTCAGGCTCATCTTTTTCCAGTTGTGTGGACCAGGGTCTCTAACAGGTCGATCACAAGCTACCAGTAGCTCGCAGTCCACGTATGAGTAGCTCGGCAAACAATTCTGAAAGTACAAGCAATTTTCACGCTTTCCACCACAAACGGCCATAAAAAAAATTGCACAAATATCAGACAGTAGCTGGGAGCTTGCAGTGTCTATCTAATCAACGCAGCATTGTCATTATCCCACCCCTGGTTAACCACTATTGGCTTAAAAAGCCAAACCTAACGCAATATCTGCCAATTACTTTCAGCAAAACTGTCTGTGTGATGTGCGCGTATGTCTATCACTCCGTGTGTTGCCAGTTGATGTGATAACCATCTTCTGGGTTGACTGAAATACTTTCCCTAAAACATTCTCAATTAAATGCTAACTGCAAAGTAGGCTTACCTGGCAGAAGTACAGTAAACATTAAGAACACCTGCTCTTTCCACGACAGACTGATCATGTGAAAGTTATGATCCCTTATTGATGTCACTTGCTAAATCCACTTCAATCAGTATAGATGAAGGGGAGGAGACAAGTTGAAGGATTTTTTATTTTTGAGACAATTGAGACATGGATTGTGTATGTGTGTCATTTAGAGGGTGAATGGGCAAGACAAAAGATTTAAGTGCCTTTGAACTGAGTACAGTAGTAGGTGCCAGGTGGACCGGTTTGTGTCAAACCTGCACGAACAAGCGTAATTTTTGAAAGTGAAAAACAAAACAAAATCAAAAACCAGGATTTTTTAAAACTGATAACATAATTTGGGGAAAGAAAATCAGAGTTGCTTATGAACCCTTATTTTACCAGGTATATTGGGATAAAACATAGTGCACTGCTTTTTCTTGTACACTAAGGTCCTGGGGAAGAGTTACAGGGGAGAGGAGAAGAGAAGAATGTGCCTATTTGAAAGCTAGAAGAAAAAGAGTAGCTTGCGACATGTTTCATTTCTTAAAAGTAGCTCTCTTGCTAGAAAAGGTTGGAGACCCCTGGTATGGACTGATATAATGTGACTGTACACAAACTTGATCAAAACAATTATTAAAGGGTAAACAAATGGGTGAATTTGCTATGTGTTCTGTGTACTGAGGGATTTGATCAGGAAAATTTGGATTTTGGGATAGGTCCATTTCTATTATATTTGAATGAAGGATAAATATCTGAAAAGCAGGAATTCCTGATTCATCAGGAAAAATCCCATCCCTGGTACTGACTTGGCCATTGAGAGGTCAAAGATCTTGAGGAACTGTGCCAGGGAGGTCTGGTACATGACGTTGACCATGCTCATCTCAGTGATGAGGAAGTAGAGGATGCTGCCACGCGAGGCAGCCGGCCGGTACTCCTCTGAAGCCGTGTTGATCTTCACCTCCGTCTCGGCTGCCACGTGCAGCTTCTCGCTCACCTCGGCCGCCGTCAGCTTGGTTACCGACAGGATGCCAATCATGGACTCGTCATCAACCAGGGAACCTTGCACGCATGCACCCAGATGCACGCATGCACCCACACATAGACAGAAACACACAGAAAGACACACAAACAGACACCACACACACAAACATGCAGATTAAGCAGTCTGAGTATCTGAGACATTACCCAACATCAGATGTAACACTTAATATGATTTGTTTATCCTAGGAGTCAATACCCTTGGTGGAGCTGAGCTTGTACAGCAGGTTATCCTCCAACTCCTTCATCTTCCTCTTGTTTGCTGTCACATCCTCCATTAGCTTGACTCTCTCTGCCTCCAGCTCCTGTTACAGTACCATCAGAGCATCCATGTAACGTATTGCTGACAACACCCAAACCAATGCCTCTGAAGTCCTGAGGGAAATGTTCACATAGTTTTTATAAAGGGGTTATGAATGGTTTATAAAGTGTTAATGAAGGCTTACGTATTTCTCTGTGAGGATGACTCGGCCCAGCAGCTGGTTCTCCAGACCCTTCATGGTGACAGTGAAGTCTATAATGGAGGTCTTGGCGCTAACCTCGGGCGTGTACGCCGGGTTAGGCAGCTTGGTTGTGATGTAGAGCTGGAAGCCATCCATCACGTCGGTCTCCTTGTCTCCCACTTTCACCTACAACCAATGAGCACAGGTTTGAATGGGAGCCTACATTCCCAATTAGCCTGGCATCCAAACTGATTTTGCTACATTTCATGGTGAACACAGTGTTCAGTCTGGTTTAACCAGGCTATTTCACAAACTGCTGTTCAAGTCAAACTGATCTGAGAGCTGTGGTATGTACCTTATAGGTGGAGCCGGACTTGATGAAGTTTTTCTCCAGCACGTTGTCCAGGGCGGGGTCCAGATCCTCTCGGACGTCCTCGATGAGCAGCGGTCGTCCCATCGACAGACTGTCCTCCAGGTGGGTACGGAAGTACTTGTGGTTGAGGGACGTGACCTGCAAGAGATATCATGGTCGTGTTCAGTAGGGGAAAACAAAAAGGTGTGTTCCTATTGGATACATTCATGTAGTACCTCCTAGTTTCATTCTGTTTTACAACACTTTCTACCAACTAAACATGGCCAGTCATGAGTTCTTGGGAATACATTGAACCAATAAATGTAGTTTTCACACTGGTGTGTTTGTTTGTAAGAGTGTGAATGTGAGAAGTGAGTGGCTTACCTGCAGATCATTGGCTTTTTCTTTCTTTTTAATCCACGCCTTGCCCTGGGTCTGAGGGTCGATGAGAAGAGGGAACCTCGTGGCCTTGGTCACAATGATGCCGTTCTGCACTGACAAGTCATCTCCAGGCAGTCCCTGTAGGTTCCACTCGCTTATCTGACACACAGAAAAGGGAAGGATGTTTCAGTGTGGTGCTTTGGGACATAACAAAACACATTTCGTACAACTTCTAGTTCAGTGAAATGGATACTAAGAACCACTTTGGAAATAAGTGTTTTCATTAATATTTTAACGTGTTATCCTCTGGGATTCAAATGAAAATGTTGTCGATGACTGTTTTGTTTGCAACTCAAAAGTGAAATTAAATTCACTACTGCGTTCATGATATTTTCTTACAGTAGGTGGGTCCACCAGCATAGAGATAATATTGAGGTTATCAGTGAAAGGGATTTTCCTCTTCCGGAGCTCTGCTTCCCAGATGTCCTTTAGGAGCATGTTGCGGAAGTTCTGGTTGAAGGGTCCACAGTACGACAGGAAGCCAGTGAGCTGGAGGACATCCCCTACGAGTCTATCCAAGAGACGACAACAGATGGTCAAGGGTCACATTGAAAAGCCTCTGATGGAAAGAACTGAGCATTGATATTGTCTGTAGTTTATTGTATTACATTGCATTAAATCTTGGTACATAGTAACAATGACTTTAGTCAGAACACTGAAAGTAAAGAAACTTGATGCTATCCCTACCTGTTGATCTGTGATTTAAACTGTTTGCTCTGCTCTGTCCAGCGCACTTTCTCTCCACTAAGCCCATCAATGAGTGCTGACGCTGCCACCATTTTATTCCTGCACATCTCTGCATCGTCCAGCAAATCCTGTAAAGCATCACAAAATCAACTATTTGAACTACATTTTATTTTGCTATTCTATCTATATATTTATATTTATTTTGCAATATTCCTATTTTAAGAATACATTATTTTTTAAGGATTGGACCTCACCTGTTTCTCTTTCATAGCAGCATCGAACTTGGCCTGTACTTTGTCCAACTCTGCCTGTTTCTCATCCAGCTGAGACTGAGCACTGGCTAGCTCGGAATTGGCTATTGACAGTCTGCCCTCTTGGATAATCAAGTTAGCCTGTCCACACACGTGGAGAAAAACTACTGTTCATAATGCTTATCTAAAGGAAAAGGGGGATACCTAGTCAGTTGTACAACTGTATGCATTCAACTGAAATGTGTCTTCCACATTTAACCCAACCCCTCTGAATCAGAAAGGTGTGGGGGACTGCCTTAATCGACATCTGTCATCGGTGCCCCGTGAACAGCAGGTTAACTGCCTTGCTCAGGGGCAGAACGACAGATTTTTACCTTGTCAGCTCGGGGATTCAAACCAGCAGGTCCATTTCGGTTACTGGCCCAACACTCCAATATATCGGATCACACACACACACAAACAGTGTTCCCATGCTACTTCATGGAGGGTAGAATCATTCAGCTTATGTTCCCCGTACCTTGAGTGGCAGAACTTCCTTGTTGATGCCGAAGAAGGTGGCCATGGCGGAGGTCCAGGAGAGCAGGCCTGCCACGTTGCCGCACACTTTCTTGGCACACTCAAACGTGTAGTCCTCCATCTGGAAGTAGGGCTGCAGTAGCTCCACCATCTCCTCGTTGATGCTGTCCTTGGGGAACTGCTGCAGTGACGCCATGAAACCACTGCCGCTCATCAGCTAAAAAGGCAAAAAAAGAAAATACAGAAGGCCAGCAATTGAAGTAAAACAAAAGGACACAGCTCATAAGCCAAAGTACATAGAGGGGGAGGGGAGCTTTGGCCAAAACATTAGCTACAACAAACCAAACTAAGAATTGAGCTACAACAAACCAAACTAAGAATTGAGCTACAACAAACCAAACCAAGAATTGAGCTACAACAAACCAAACCAAGAATTGAGCTACAACAAACCAAACCAAGAAATTAGCTACAACAAACCAAACCTGGGCATTAGATACAACAAACCAAGACATTAGCTACAACAAACCAAACCAAGACATGAGCTACAACAAACCAAGACATGAGCTACAACAAACCAAACCAGGGCATGAGCTACAACAAACCAAACCATTAGATAAAACAAAACAAATCTTGACAGCTTCAACAAATCAAAGCAAGACAGCTACAACAAATCAAAGCAAAACATTAGCTACAACAAATCAAAGCAAGAAAGCTACAACAAATCAAAGCAAGACATTAGCTACAACAAATCAAAGCAAGACAGCTGCAACAAACCAAACCAGGGCAGCTACAACAGACCAAAGCAAGACATTAGCTACAACAGACCAAAGCAAGACATTAGCTACAACAGACCAAAGCAAGACATTAGCTACAACAGACCAAAGCAAGACATGAGCTACAACAGACCAAAGCAAGACATGAGCTACAACAGACCAAAGCAAGACATGAGCTACAACAGACCAAAGCAAGACATGAGCTACAACAGACCAAAGCAAGACATGAGCTACAACAGACCAAAGCAAGACATGAGCTACAACAGACCAAAGCAAGACATGAGCTTCAACAGACCAAAGCAAGACATTAGCTACAACAGACCAAAGCAAGACATGAGCTACAACAGACCAAACCAAGCCATTAGCTACAACAAACCAAAGCAAGACATTAGCTACAACAGACCAAACCATTAGATAAAACAAAACAAACCTTGACAGCTACAACAAATCAAAGCAAGACAGCTACAACAAATCAAAGCAAAACATTAGCTACAACAAATCAAAGCAATACATTAGCTACAACAAATCAAAGCAAGACAGCTGCAACAAACCAAACCAGGGCATTAGCTACAACAAACCAAACCAGGGCATTAGCTACAACAAACCAAACCAGGGCATTAGCTACAACAAACCAAACCAGGGCATTAGCTACAACAAACCAAACCAGGGCATTAGCTACAAAAAACCAAACCTAGACTTTAGCTACAACAGACCAAAGCAAGAAATTAGCTACAACAGACCAAAGCGAGACATTAGCTACAACAGACCAAACCAAGCCATTAGCTACAACAAACCAAACCATTAGATAAAATAAAACAAATCTTGACAGCTACAACAAATCAAAGCAAGACAGCTACAACAAATCAAAGCAAAACATTAGCTACAAATCAAAGCAAGACAGCTGCAACAAACCAAACCAGGGCATTAGCTACAACAAAACAAACCAGGGCATTAGCTACAACAAACCAAACCAGGGCATTAGCTACAACAAGCCAAACCAGGGCATTAGCTACAACAAGCCAAACCAGGGCATTAGCTACAACAAGCCAAACCAGGGCATTAGCTACAACAAGCCAAACCAGGGCATTAGCTACAACAAACCAAACCAGGGCATTAGCTACAAAAAAACAAACCAGGGCATTAGCTACAACAAACCAAACCAAGCCATTAGCTACAACAAACCAAACCAGGGCATTAGCTACAACAAACCAAACCAGGGCATTAGCTACAACAAACCAAACCAAGCCATTAGCTACAACAAACCAAACCAAGCCATTAGCTACAACAAACCAAACCAAGCCATTAGCTACAACAAACCAAACCAAGATGGCTACAACAAACCAAACCAAGATGGCTACAACAAACCAAACCAAGACATTAGCTACAACAAACCAAACAATTAGCTACAACAAACCAAACCAAGATGGCTACAACAAACCAAACCAAGATGGCTACAACAAACCAAACCAAGACATTAGCTACAACAAACCAAACAATTAGCTACAACAAATCAATTCAATATACAGAGACGGGACTGGGAATGTAAATGTAACGTCTGAGTGATTATCTGATGGTTTGATGTGGTGTATAGTGTAAAAAGTATATCCTTCTCCGAGGACAATATATCAAGGCCTCTTCTATTCTATTTTGTTCTACTATTATTACCGGAGTCATACATAGAGAGATGTAGAGATCTATGAGTCGGGTAGAGTCTAGAATGGAGGCTTTCTGACCTTGAGTGCCTCTCCCCAGGAGGGCTTGTGGCAGGGCCTCTCTGGGTCCATGGTGATGGTGTCCAGCCTCTTCTGGAAGAGCAGCAGACAGCAGTCCATGATCCTCATGATGAGGTGGGGAGGTTTGGCCAGCTTCCTCACCGTGGCTACGTCAGCCGCTTTAATGGTCTAAAGAGAATATATAATAGGGTTGAGATCATTGGGGAATGTAACAGAAAACATTTTGCAAAAGGAAAAAAGTGGCGGTAGTACCCTCCCTATTTCAGTCCTTTTTCTTCTGTTTTGTTACCTACTGAACATGACCCGAAATGACAAGAAACTATTTCAAATGTCCCAAAATATATATATTTTTTGTTTTTCAAATGGATCTTTTCATGTACAGTAAGACTCACATTCAGAGCGGCCTCTGCCTCCTCTAAAGCCGGTTTAGCTGCTTTCAGCTTGACCTCTGCAAAGGCTTTCTCCTTCTCAATGCCCTCCACAATCTTCAGGGCTCTGTCCTTTACAATTTGGACCTCAGCCTTTACGATGGTGGCTGCTTCAGCGCTTACTGTCACCTCTGCCAGCACCTGTACAGACAAGACAACAAATCAGCAGGCAAACTTTACATGCATGTATTCTGTGAATGGATGTGAAAGGGTGATTTGTACATATAAATATAATGAAATTCTATTTTTATGGATTCTATTTTATTTCCCAGTTACCTTGTCTGCTTTGATGGAGGCCAGAGCCAGCTCTTTCTCCTTAACCACCAGGTCTTTGGACAGCTGAGCCACAGACTCGCTAGCCTCCAACAGTTTGGTCAGACCTGCAATACAAAGCATTTACACAACACTGCAATCTGACAAGAAATCCCAACATTTATTTTCTTTACAATATAATAAGCAGTTAGTTCGAAGTTCATTATTATGCCTTAGCTAGTAGCCACTCAATTGGATTTCCATACCAACATTCATGCGCTCAGCCAGTGTGTTGATAAAGTTGTAATTTTCACTGTATACCGTCTTGTATCCATTGATGAAAGACAGGTAGGATTTAGGGGTCACATGAGTTCTTCTTCGGAACCTGGGGTGGAAAAATTAAAACACACACGTTGGTTATTCCGACAGGCTTTGGGTATAAGAAATTGACGTCATTTATTTGACATAACCGCACTATCTGACATGTACATTCTTGTTATTTATAAATATAAATGTGGATTTAAGACTAGATTTGCATTTGAGTTCCCAACTTCAGTCAACTACAATACCTGTCAAAGTAGCTCTCGCAGGTGACGGACACTTTGTCATGGTATATGCCCATGGTCTGTACCACCGCGGCTTTGACCTCAGGGGAGCACACCATGTGGAAGTCAGAGAGGAAGTACTGGGACACGGCCACTAGAGCCTCGCTGGGCCAGGGAGTGAACCAGTCCATAGTACAGCCTGAGATCAGACCTGGGAACTTCAGGGAGCGCGAACGGAACTTCTCACCAACCTGTCAGGGGAAATAAAGGGATAAATAAATGAACAAATGTAATTTCACTCTGCCCTCAACGGCTGATGTCAGCAAACCTCTCTATGGAACTACTCTGGAAAATACTATCAATGGGACACTACATAACAAACTCCTGAATTCTTGAGTGACAATCATGGAGGTGATGTTTTTATGTTTCCGGTATTACTAAATCATACCGGAGAGAAGCAAAGAACCACGTGCAGGTTCTTCCTGGCTCGGGAGATAAAGTAGTCGTACAGGTTGTCGAAGGTGGGCGGGACGCGAGGCAACTCTTTCTTCATTACACCAATGAGGTTCTGAGTGATCTCGTCCAGCTCATCACGAGCAAACAGGTTGGACACCTGCACACAACAAGCATAATAATTAAGAATGACCAATTGGAAATGTTATTTTACTAGAGTAGCATTAGAATAATGTTAGATAACATTAGAGTAACTTGATCACAGGGGAAAATAATAAAGGAAAATATTTGTTTTTAAATATATGTATATATACAGTACCAGTCAAATGTTTGGACATCTACTCATTCCAAGGGTTTTTTCTTATTTTTACTATTTTCTATATTGTAGAATAATGGTGAAGAAATCAACACAATCAAATAACACATATGGAACCATATAGTAACCAAAAAAGTGTTAAACAAATCAAAATATTTTTGATATCTTGATGACAGCTTTGAACACTCTTGGCATTCTCTCAACCAGCTTCATGTGGAATGCTTTTCCAACAGTCTTGAAGGAGTTCCCACATATGCTGAGCACTTGTTGGCTGCTTTTCCTTCACTCTGTGGTCCAACTCATCCAAAACCATCTCAATTTGGTTGAGGTCGGGTGATTGTCGAGGCCAAGCCACCTGATGGAAGCACTCCATCACTCTCCTTCTTGGTCAAATAGCCCTTACGTAGCCTGAAGGTGTGTTGGGTCATTGTCCTGTTGAAAAACAAATTATAGTCCCACTAAGCGCAAACCAGATGGGATGGAATATCGCTGCAGAATGCTGTGGTAGGCATGCTTGATGGCTGCTGTCCCCGTACAGGGACCAACATCAGGGGAAATTTCAGAGTGACAACTAAAAATACAATTTCGTAACATTAAACATTCTTGAAAATGCAAGTGTCTTACACCCTTCAAAAGATTAGAATCTTGGTAATCAAACTACGTTTTCCAATTTAAAATAGCTATTACAGAGAACAAATCCCATGCTTTTGTTTGAGAAGAGCAATCAAGAACAGAAACATTTTCCGCCATGACAGTTTTTAGACTTTCACATCCGAAGGTAAAATTATGACATACATTCTGATATCTTGCTCTTATTTCTCTTCCTGAGTATCCCATTGATCAAATGAAGTGCCGTTTTCTTTGATAAAATCAATTTTTATAGCCTAAATCTAAACATTTTGTAAACTATTTGTGCCGGAAATTCCATCTCTATCATTTTTTTACGGAGCATTCGGCGTGATTCGCCCATGTAAACAATCGTTTATATAGTCATGGTGGGTTTCAGTGCATTCCTCTGGATGTTCGCAACACAGTCAAACATCATTGTTTTTTTTGCGGGGAGAATTGACCGAAGTGAGCTGATTTGAAGAGAACAATAAATGACTACCTGACGCACCAATAATTTTAGCAAAGCTTCATTGATTGACTATATTTCTGCCCAATGACCACTGATCTTCTTGAAATCTAGCTGGGTAGATAGCCAATGAGCTGAGGTAAACGCCAGTATGTAATGGTTTGGGGTTGGACCACAATTCCTTGGTTGTAATCGCACGCGCAGGGAACTCCATTTTCGCCTTGACGATCAGAGCAGTTGCTGTAAGGCTTTTTACGCGCGGCTGTATTTCGGAAAGTTGTAGTTTCAACGATTTCATTGAAGATATCCTGGCGAATTACATCATGTAAAGCGAAGTCAAACTCTAAAGTAAAAGTGAGACAGATTTTTTGTTTGAGTAATCTTGGAGTGTTATGATTCAAACGAACAGAGGAGCTGTTTCTGCAAGGACAGGACGTACTTCAGGACGGGTAAGTGCTAATGCCGTTTTATGAAATATAAAAATATATATATATATATATATTATATATAATGAAATGTGGATTTTTTTTTATTTTTTATTTCACCTTTATTTAACCAGGTAGGCTAGTTGAGAACAAGTTCTCATTTGCAACTGCGACCTGGCCAAGATAAAGCATAGCAGTGTGAACAGACAACACAGAGTTACACATGGAGTAAACAATTAACAAGTCAATAACACAGTAGAAAAAAAAGGGGAGTCTATATACAATGTGTGCAAAAGGCATGAGGAGGTAGGCGAATAATTACAATATTGCAGATTAACACTGGAGTGATAAATGATCACGTACAGGTAGAGATATTGGTGTGCAAAAGAGCAGAAAAGTAAATAAATAAAAACTGTGGGGATGAGGTAGGTGAAAATGGGTGGGCTATTTACCAATAGGTTATGTACAGCTGCAGCGATCGGTTAGCTGCTCAGATAGCTGATGTTTGAAGTTGGTGAGGGAGATAAAAGTCTCCAACTTCAGCGATTTTTGCAATTCGTTCCAGTCACAGGCAGCAGAGTACTGGAACGAAAGGCGGCCGAATGAGGTGTTGGCTTTAGGGATGATCAGTGAGATACACCTGCTGGAGCGCGTGCTACGGATGGGTGTTGCCATCGTGACCAGTGAACTGAGATAAGGCGGAGCTTTACCTAGCATGGCCTTGTAGATGACCTGGAGCCAGTGGGTCTGGCGACAAATATGTAGCGAGGGCCAGCCGACTAGAGCATACAAGTCGCAGTGGTGGGTAGTATAAGGTGCTTTAGTGACAAAACGGATGGCACTGTGATAAACTGCATCCAGTTTGCTGAGTAGAGTGTTGGAAGCAATTTTGTAGATGACATCGCCGAAGTCGAGGATCGGTAGTCAGTTTTACTAGGGTAAGCTTGGCAGCGTGAGTGAAGGAGGCTTTGTTGCGGAATAGAAAGCCGACTCTTGATTTGATTTTCGATTGGAGATGTTTGATATGGGTCTGGAAGGAGAGTTTGCAGTCTAGACAGACACCTAGGTACTTATAGGTGTCCACATATTCAAGGTCGGAACCATCCAGTGTGGTGATGCTAGTCGGGCATGCGGGTGCAGGCAGCGATCGGTTGAAAAGCATGCATTTGGTTTTACTAGCGTTTAAGAGCAGTTGGAGGCCACGGAAGGAGTGTTGTATGGCACTGAAGCTCGTTTGGAGGTTAGATAGCACAGTGTCCAATGACGGGCCGAAAGTATATAGAATGGTGTCGTCTGCGTAGAGGTGGATCAGGGAATCGCCCGCAGCAAGACCAACATCATTGATATATACAGAGAAAAGAGTCGGCCCGAGAATTGAACCCTGTGGCACCCCCATAGAGACTGCCAGAGGACCGGACAGCATGCCCTCCGATTTGACACACTGAACTCTGTCTGCAAAGTAATTGGTGAACCAGGCAAGGCAGTCATCCGAAAAACCGAGGCTACTGAGCCTGCCGGTAAGAATCTGGTGATTGACAAGAGTCGAAAGCCTTGGCAAGGTCGATGAAGACGGCTGCACAGTACTGTCTTTTATCGATGGCGGTTATGATGTCGTTTAGTACCATGAGTGTGGCTGAGGTGCACCCGTGACCGGCTAGGAAACCAGATTGCATAGCGGAGAAGGTACGGTGGGATTCGAGATGGTCAGTGACCTGTTTGTTGACTTGGCTTTCGAAGACCTTAGATAGGCAGGGCAGAATGGATATAGGTCTGTAACAGTTTGGTTCCAGGGTGTCTCCCCCTTTGAAGAGGGGGATGACTGCAGCAGCTTTCCAATCCTTGGGGATCTCAGACGATATGAAAGAGAGGTTGAACAGGCTGGTAATAGGGGTTGCGACAATGGCGGCGTATAGTTTCAGAAATAGAGGGTCCAGATTGTCAAGCCCAGCTGATTTATACGGGTCCAGGTTTTGCAGCTCTTTCAGAACATCTGTTATCTGGATTTGGGTAAAGGAGAACCTGGAGAGGCTTGGGCGAGGAGCTGCGGGGGGGCCGGAGCTGTTGGCCGAGGTAGGAGTAGCCAGGCGGAAGGCATGGACAGCCGTTGAGAAATGCTTGTTGAAGTTTTCGATAATCATGGATTTGTCGGTGGTGACCGTGTTCCCTAGCCTCAGTGCAGTGGGCAGCTGGGAGGAGGTGCTCTTGTTCTCCATGGACTTCACAGTGTCCCAGAACTTTTTGGAGTTGGAGCTACACAGGATGCAAACTTCTGCCTGAAGAAGCTGGCCTTAGCTTTCCTGACTGACTGCGTGTATTGGTTCCTGACTTCCCTGAACAGTTGCATATCGCGGGGACTGTTCGATGCTATTGCAGTCCGCCACAGGATGTTTTTGTGCTGGTCGAGGGCAGTCAGGTCTGGAGTGAACCAAGGGCTGTATCTGTTCTTAGTTCTGCATTTTTTGAACGGAGCATGCTTATCTAAAATGGTGAGGAAGTTACTCTTAAAGAATGACCAGGCATCCTCAACTGACGGGATGAGGTCAATGTCCTTCCAGGATACCCGGGCCAGGTCGATTAGAAAGGCATGCTCACAGAAGTGTTTTAGGGAGCGTTTGACAGTGATGAGGGGTGGTCGTTTGACTGCGGCACCGTAGCGGATACAGGCAATGAGGCAGTGGTCGCTGAGATCCTGGTTGAAGACAGCGGAGGTGTATTTGGAGGGCCAGTTGGTCAGGATGACGTCTATGAGGGTGCCCTTGCTTACAGAGTTAGGGTTGTACCTGGTGGGTTCCTTGATGATTTGTGTGAGATTGAGGGCATCTAGCTTAGATTGTAGGACTGCCGGGGTGTTAAGCATATCCCAGTTTAGGTCACCTAACAGAACAAACTCTGAAGCTAGATGGGGGGCAATCAATTCACAAATGGTGTCCAGGGCACAGCTGGGAGCTGAGGGGGGTCGGTATAGCAGGCGGCAACAGTGAGACTTATTTCTGGAGAGAGTAATTTTCAGAATTAGTAGTTCGAAATGTTTGGGTATGGACCTGGAAAGTATGACATTACTTTGCAGGCTATCTCTGCAGTAGACTGCAACTCCTCCCCCTTTGGCAGTTCTATCTTGACGGAAGATGTTATAGTTGGGTATGGAAATCTCTGAATTTTTGGGGGCCTTCCTGAGCCAGGATTCAGACACGGCAAGGACATCAGGGTTAGCAGAGTGTGCTAAAGCAGTGAGTAAAACAAACTTAGGGAGGAGGCTTCTGATGTTGACATGCATGAAACCAAGGCTTTTTCGATCACAGAAGTCAACAAATGAGGGTGCCTGGGGACATGCAGGGCCTGGGTTTACCTCCACATCACCCGCGGAACAGAGAAGGAGTAGTATGAGGGTGCGGCTAAAGGCTATCAAAACTGGTCGCCTAGAGAGTTGGAGACAGAGAATAAGAGGAGCAGGTTTCTGGGCATGGTAGAATATATTCATTATATTCATATATTTGTGTGTGTGTGTGTGTGTGTGTTGGTTTGTTTGGGTGTGTGTGTGTATATATATATATATATAACAATGGCCAGAGTTGAATGGAACACCTTAGTGACTGTGCCCTCTGCTCTATACAATCAATACATATCTGTTTATTTTATGTGATGATAAAAGGCTCATACAATACAAATATTTTTGTTATGTTTTCTTTCACAGTGATAGCAACTCCGACTGGGAGGCCCCGGTGCCAAGCTGCCTACTCTACCTGTGCCCCCCAGTGGTGTTCATATGCCACAGTTCATTACTGCAGGCATGACTGTGCCTCAGGGCCAAAAGGGCACAGCATGGAGGCGTCGTTGTGTTCTGTTGCGCATGAAATGCACCACTTGTTCAGTTTGCCTCTGCTTTACATCAGAAAGAGACTGCTATGGGACAGGGCACAGGCAGCAAAATACTGTGATGAGGATTTTTCTGTGTGTGTGTGTGTGTGTTAGAATTGCTTTTTGCTGTGTTGTATATAGTTATTTGCACTGCTGTATATAGTTATAGGTCATTTCACCAATTCGGCCACTTGGGTACATTTGGGCAACTTGTGTGGGACACCTGGGTGACTTCATGCTGAATGTCATGTAGCTCACCCATTCCTGAAGTTATCAGTCTCAAACTTTCCACACCTACAGATGCCCTCTTGTGTTATCCATCAAAATTGTGTGGCTATTCTAGTACATGTGAAAGATGATACTACAACAACAAAAAACAGAAAACGTATGCTCTTTCTTTCTCTTTTCTTCCACCAGATCTACTGTGTTATATTCTCCTACATTCAATTAACACTTCCACAAACTTCAGAATGTTTCCATTCAAATGATAGCAATAATATGCATATCCTTGCCTCTGGGGCTGAGCTACAGGCAGTTAGATTTGGGTATGTCTTCAGGCGGAAATTGAGAACAAAGGGTTGCAGCCATAACAGGTTTTAAGTTTGCCTTGAATTCTAAATAATTCACTGACAGTATCACCAGCAAAGCACCATCACACCACCTCCTCCATGCTTCACGGTTGGAACTACACATGCGGAGATCATCTGTTCACCTACTCTGCGTCTCACAAAGTCACAGCGGTTGGAACCAAAAGTCTCCAATTTGGACTCATCAGACCAAAGGACAGATTTCCACCGGTTTATATTGCTTGTGTTTCTTGGTCTCTTCTTCTTATTTGTGTCCTTTAGTAGTGGTTTATTTGCAGCAATTCGACCATGAAGGCCTAATTCATGCAGTCTCCTCTGAACAGTTGATGTTGAGTTGTGTCAAGTTACTTGAGCTCTGTGAAGCATTTATTTGGGCTGCAATTTCTGAGGCTAGTAACTCTAATGAACTTATCCTCTGCAGCGGAGGTAACTCTGGTTCTTCCTTTCCTGTGGCTATCCTCATGAGAGACAGTTTCATCATAGCGCTTGATGTTTTTTGCGACTGCACTTGAAGAAACTTAAAATGTTTTGAAATTTTCTAGATTGACTGACCTTCCATGTCTTTTCTCTCTTTTCTCTCACATTAACAAGGCACACCTGTTAATTGAAAATCATTGCTTGTGCTTCTACACCTGCATTGCTTGCTGTTTGGGGTTTTAGGCTGGGTTTCTGTACAGCACTTTGTGACACCAGCTGATGTAAGAAGGGCTTTATAAATAAATTTGATTGATTGATTCCAGGTGACTACCTCATGAAGCTGGTTGAGAGAATGCCAAGAGTGTGCAAAGCTGTCATCAAGGCAAAGGGTGGCTACTTTGAAGAATCTCAAATATAAAACATATTTTGATTTGTTTAACACTTTTTTGGTTACTACATGATTCCATATGTGTTATTTCATAGCTTTGACGTCTTCACTATTATTCTGCAATATTAAAATATTAAAATAAAGAACAACCCTGGAATGAGTAGGTGTGTCCAAACTTTTGAATGGTATTGTATATCTACTGTATATATTTACCCCAAAATATATGGGGGATTGGAAATGATGCAGACAATTACATTGATGGAAGCTACAATCTATCTGTACTATTAAAGCTGATCTACCCCGTAAGAAATTGAAAAAAATAAAAATAAATGGATCACCTCCCCAGATGAGAGCACGTTATTGAGGTACTCCAGGAAGGCCTCATCTTTGATCTCGTTGTCTGTGAAGATAAAGGTGATGCCTTTGCCGTCTGCCCCGGCTGTTCTGTAAAGGACCTTCAGGTCGTCCATCAGGTTGCTGATGTTGTACGTCCTAGTAGGAAAAAGGGGCATTAGGGACCAATTCTCAGCTGGACTCCCAATATCTTCTCAGTATATGGAGCATCAATTAATTACTATTATACTTCAGACAGGAATATAAATACATGTTCAATACAGCCGGTATTAAGACTGACTTGCCTAATTTAAATGCCTGTGCAACCAGAGGGAAAATAACCCTGGAGCACCTATACTCCACATATAGAGATGCATACAAAGCTCTCCCTCACCCTCCATTTTGAAAATCTGACCATAATTCTATCCTCCTGTTACCTGCTTACAAGCAAAAAGTAAAGCAGGAAGCACCAGTGATTAGATCAATAAAAAAGTGGTCAGATGAAGCAGATGCTAAACCTTAGGACTGTTTTGCTAGCACAGACTGGAACATGTTCTGGGATTCCTCCGATGGCATTGAGGAGTACACCACATCTGTCATTGGCATCATCAATAAGTGCATCGATGACGTCGTCCCCACAGTGACCATACGTACATACCCCAACCAGAAACCATGGATTACAGACAGCATCCGCACTGAGCTAAAGGCTAGAGCTGCCGCTTTCAAGGAGCAGGACTCTAACCCGGAAGCTTATAAGAAATCCCCCTATGCCCTCCGACGAACCATCAAACAGGCAAAGCATCAATACAGGACTAAGATCGAGTCGTACTACACCGGCTCTGACGCTCATCGGATGTGGCAGGGTCTGCAAACCATTACAGACTACAAAGGGAAGCACAGCCGAGAGCTGCCAAGTGACACGAGCCTACTGGACGAGCTAAACTACTTCTATGCTCGGTTCGAGGCAAATAACACTGAAACATACATGAGAGCAGCAGCTGTACCGGAAGACTGTGTGATCACGCTCTCCACAGCCGATGTGAGTAAGACCTTTAGACAGGTCAACATTTACAAGGCCGCAGGGCCAGACAGATTACCAGGACGTGTACTGCGAGCATGCGCTGACCAACTAGCAAGTGTCTTCACTGACATTTTCAACCTCTCCCTGTCCGAGTCTGTAATACACCTCCCTCTGCAACTGGATCCTGGACTGCCTCCAGGCTGCCCCCAGCTGGTAAGGGTGGGTAACAACACCTCCGCCACGCTGATCCCCAACACAGGGGCCCCTCAGGGGTGCGTGCTCAGCCCCCTCAAGTACTCCCTGTTCACCCATGACTGCAGTGCCAGGCACGACTCCAACACCATCATTAGAGTTGCCGATGACACAACAGTGGTAGGCCTGATCACCAACAACAACGAGACAGCCTATAGGGAGGAGGTCAGGGACCTGGCCGTGTGTTGCCAGGACAACAAACTCTCCTCTCAACGTGATCATGACAAAGGAGATGATTATGGACTACAGGAAAAAGAGGACCGAGCACACCCCCCTTCTCATCGTCGGGGTTGCAGTGGAGCAGGTCGAGCTTCAAGTTCCTTGGTGTCCACATCACCAACATGGTCCAAACACACCATGACAGTTGTGAAGCGGGCTCGACAAAACGTATTCCCCCTCAGGAGACTGAAATTATTTGGCATGGGTCCTCGGATCCTCAAAAGGTTCTACAGCTGCACCATCGAGAGAATCCTGACTGGTTGCATCACTGCCTGGTGTGGCAACTGCTCGGCCTCCGACCGCAAGGCACTACAGAGCCTAGTGCGAATGGCCCAGTACATCACTTGGGCCAAGCTTCCTGCCATCCATGTTGTCATCTATGCATAGTCACTTTAATTAACTCTACCTACATGTACCTACTACCTCAACTAACCGGTGTCCCCGCACATTGACTCAGTATCAGCACCACCCTGTATATATATATATATTTTTTTACTGCTGCTCTTTAATTAATTGTTGCTTTTATCTCTTATTCTTATCCATATTTTTTTAAACTGCACTGTTGGTTAGGGGCTCGTAAGTAAGCATTTCACCTGTTGTACTCGGCACATGTGACTAATGAAATTTGATTTGATTAGCATAACACTAATTGCTGCCCTTACTATGCTACTTTCATATTTTCCAAATCCTTTGTTCATATATAATTAGGAATTAGAATAAAATGTATTTAACTAAAAATCCTGCATAAGTAAAAACAGGAAAGGCATCACCTATGCCTCTAATGTCATTCATTCCAATTAGACTGGTTTGGATTTCCTTTACCACAATGATGGCAATTATCATCTTATTCTGGAACTTTGAGGTTTTATGACATTGACCCTTTAATAATTCTATGATCCATCGTGACCTACTTTACCTAACATTTATTGGCAATCAACCACATAACCCCTTGTACTTACCTGGTCAAGGTGATCTGGAATATACTGTATCCGGCTACAAAGGAAGCCAGTCGGGTGAGACTCTGTTTTCCTGATCCTCCCACTCCCACTAGCAAAGCGTTGCCACAGTCTGTCCGGATGATACGTGAGATCTGTGGGGGGACCACAGGATAGATAAAGATTCTCACCTTATCTAAAGATGTTGTTACAAAACCTTATTTTAATTAAACAAATGTTCAAAAAACAGATGACAGTGTAATATTGAGTGATTTTGAATAACATGGCAGCCAGGATGTTAGTTTAACCTTGATGAGATGAGTCATGGCATCTGTAAAGAACACAAGGTCCAGACTGGCCCCTCTAACATTCTCATTGTACTGGCTCTGATTGATAATCAGCTTCTCTCGGAGGAACTCAAAACTGGGCACCTAATGATGAAATATTACTTTGGTTAGATACACATTTTGCAAATGGATGAAATCTAAACTTTCAGGGATTGCTTCCAAAAACACAGATTATGCCTAGTACTGGACTGAAAAGTATGCAGGAAATACTGTATATTTTCAGTCCAGGATGTTGCATAATATGTGTCCAGGAAACCAGCCCTTATGTCTAGTTTGAACAACATAAGACTACAATGTGCCTTGGCTCTTCACCAGTTCGTAAACTTTGGGGGCGTCCAAACAGACGTCCTCTGCCTCATCTCCCGTGGGCTCGAGAGCCTCTCTCAGGAAGTCCACAAAGTAGGGGTCAGGGTGGAGGTCAGGGACCAGGCTGGGGTCCACGTGTTCCTGGATCACCCTGGATATGGCCTTCTCAAACCACACCTTGTCCTCAAAGCAGACAAACCTGCAGCACAGGGACACAATGACCACCATTGGTTTCATTCTCATGGACGGTCAGTCATCCACCTATGAATTTGAGAATGGTTACGTCCAGGGGTGTAGTGCTGCCGTCCGCCAATTCTCACAAAAGTGCTTGTTTACTAAAGTTAGATCTCGATTCATCACATAATGATGAATTAGTATTCTACATAACATAACCAAATATAATAGCATAGTATAATGTTACAGTTAGACCAAAACACCACCTAATTTCTTATGAGATTTTTGGATGATTAGCTGAATGGTAAAGAAATGTTTATCATTCGGCCAAACTCAACAGCTCACCAATAAACACATATATAAAAACAGTATCTAAAGAAATCCACTTCCACGCACTCCTAGAGTATATTATAAAGTATAAGCAGATCCTGTGCAAGTCAATGGAGAGTGAGGCCTGTTCTCCACTGACTTGCACAGGGCTCTACAGCGCCACCATTTCACTCGCATATGCGCCTAAACATTTTGCTGTGCGACCTGGAATTTTAATTTAGGATCACCTTGAAAAATCTTTATTACCTCAAGTATTTTTTTTAAACTGTGCTCCTTGTAAAAAAGGTCAGCGTGCAGCCCTGTTGCATTGGATTTGCTTATACTGTATAATATGCTCTAGGAGTTATTGTTGTTATATATATATACATACAGTGGGGCAAAAAAATATTTAGTCAGCCACCAATTGTGCAAGTTCTCCCACTTAAAAATATGAGAGAGGCCTGTAATTTTCATCATAGGTACACTTCAACTATGACAGACAAAATGAGAAAAAAAATCCAGAAAATCACATTGTAGGATTTTTTAGGAATTTATTTGCAAATTATGGTGGAAAATAATTATTTGGTCACCTAAAAACAAGCAAGATTTCTGGCTCTCACAGACCTGTAACTTCTTCTTTAAGAGGCTCCTCTGTCCTCCACTCGTTACCTGTATTAATGGCAACGGTTTGAACTTATTATCAGTATAAAAGACACCTGTCCACAACCTCAAACAGTCACACTCCAAACTCCACTATGGCCAAGACCAACGAGCTGTCAAAGGACACCCGAAACAAAATTGTAGACCTCAACCAGACTGGGAAGACTGAATCTGAAATAGGTAAGCAGCTTGGTTTGAAGAAATCAACTGTGGGAGCAATTATTAGGAAATGGAAGACATACAAGACCACTGATAATCTCCCTCGATCTGGGCCTAGTGAATGACCTGCAGAGAGCTGGGACCAAAGTAACAAAGCCTACCATCAGTAACACACTACGCAGCGCCAGACGTGTCCCCCTGCTTAAGCCAGTACATATCCAGGCCCGTCTGAAGTTTGCTAGAGAGCATTTGGATGATCCAGAAGAAGATTGGGAGAATGTCATATGGTCAGATGAAACCAAAATATAACTTTTTGGTAAAAACTCAACTCGTCATGTTTGGAGGACAAAGAATGCTGAGTTGCATCCAAAGAACACCATACCTACTGTGAAGCATGGGGTGGAAACATCATGCTTTGGGGCTGTTTTTCTGCAAAGGGACCAGGACGACTGATCCGTGTAAAGGAAAGAATGAATGGGGCCATGTATCGTGAGATTTTGAGTGAAAACCTTCCATCAGCAAGGGCATTGAAGATGAAACGTGGCTGGGTCTTTCAGCATGACAATGATCCCAAACACACCTCCCGGGCAACGAAGGAGTAGCTTCGTAAGAAGCATTTCAAGGTCCTGGAGTGGCCTAGCCAGTCTCCAGATCTCAACCCCATAGAAAATCTTTGGAGGGAGTTGAAAGTCCGTGTTGCCCATCAACAGCCCCAAAACATCACTGCACTAGAGGAGATCTGCATGGAGGAATGGGCCAAAATATCAGCAACAGTGTGTGAAAACCTTGTGAAGACTTACAGAAAACGTTTGACCTCTGTCATTGCCAACAAAGGGTATATAACAAAGTATTGAGATAAACTTTTGTTATTAACCAAATACAGTGCCTTGCGAAAGTATTCGGCCCCCTTGAACTTTGCGACCTTTTGCCACATTTCAGGCTTCAAACATAAAGATATAAAACTGTATTTTTTTGTGAAGAATCAACAACAAGTGGGACACAATCATGAAGTGGAACGACATTTATTGGATATTTCAAACTTTTTTAACAAATCAAAAACTGAAAAATTGGACGTGCAAAATTATTCAGCCCCCTTAAGTTAATTCTTTGTGGCGCCACCTTTTGCTGCGATTACAGCTGTAAGTCGCTTGGGGTATGTCGCTATCAGTTTTGCACATCGAGAGACTGAACATTTTTCCCATTCCTCCTTGCAAAACAGCTCGAGCTCAGTGAGGTTGGATGGAGAGCATTTGTGAACAGCAGTTTTCAGTTCTTTCCACAGATTCTCGATTGGATTCAGGTCTGGACTTTGACTTGGCCATTCTAACACCTGGATATGTTTATTTTTGAACCATTCCATTGTAGATTTTGCTTTATGTTTTGGATCATTGTCTTGTTGGAAGACAAATCTCCGTCCCAGTCTCAGGTCTTTTGCAGACTCCATCAGGTGTTCTTCCAGAATGGTCCTGTATTTGGCTCCATCCATCTTCCCATCAATTTTAACCATCTTCCCTGTCCCTGCTGAAGAAAAGCAGGCCCAAACCATGATGCTGCCACCACCATGTTTGACAGTGGGGATGGTGTGTTCATGGTGATGAGCTGTGTTGCTTTTACGCTAAACATAACGTTTTGCATTGTTGCCAAAAAGTTCAATTTTGGTTTCATCTGACCAGAGCACCTTCTTCCACATGTTTGGTGTGTCTCCCAGGTGGCTTGTGGCAAACTTTAAACGACACTTTTTATGGATATCTTTAAGAAATGGCTTTCTTCTTGCCACTCTTCCATAAAGGCCAGATTTGTGCAATATACGACTGATTGTTGTCCTATGGACAGAGTCTCCCACCTCAGCTGTAGATCTCTGCAGTTCATCCAGAGTGATCATGGGCCTCTTGGCTGCATCTCTGATCAGTCTTCTCCTTGTATGAGCTGAAAGTTTAGAGGGACGGCCAGGTCTTGGTAGATTTGCAGTGGTCTGATACTCCTTCCATTTCAATATTATCGCTTGCATAGTGCTCCTTGGGATGTTTAAAGCTTGGGAAATCTTTTTGTATCCAAATCCGGCTTTAAACTTCTTCACAACAGTATCTCGGACCTGCCTGGTGTGTTCCTTGTTCTTCATGATGCTCTCTGCGCTTTTAACGGACCTCTGAGACTATCACAGTGCAGGTGCATTTATACGGAGACTTGATTACACACAGGTGGATTGTATTTATCATCATTAGTCATTTAGGTCAACATTGGATCATTCAGAGATCCTCACTGAACTTCTGGAGAGAGTTTGCTGCACTGAAAGTAAAGGGGCTGAATAATTTTGCACACCCAATTTTTCAGTTTTTGATGTTAAAAAAGTTTGAAATATCCAATAAATGTCGTTCCACTTCATGATTGTGTCCTACTTGTTGTTGATTCTTCACAAAAAAATACAGTTTTATATCTATATCTGTATGTTTGAAGCCTGAAATGTGGCAAAAGGTCGCAAAGTTCAAGGGGGCCGAATACTTTCGCAAGGCACTGTACTTATTTTCCACCATAATTTGCAAATAAATTCATTAAAAATCATACAATGTGATTTTCTGGATTTCTTTTTCTCATTTTGTCTGTCATAGTTGAAGTGTTCCTATGATAAAAAATACAGGCCTCTCTCATCTTTTTCAGTGGGAGAACTTGCACAATTGGTAGCTGACTAAATACTTTTTTGCCCCACTGTATATATATATTGGAACAGACAATGACTAATATTTTTGAACATGTTTAAGATCTGAGAAAGAGAGAAAATGCTGTAAAATGACACATTCTCGAGTCTCACTGAATTTGTTTAAACTGCATATACTCTCAGGGGTGTGTGTGTGAGAAAGAGAGAGTGTGTGTGGATTTCTTTAGATACTGTTTTTATATACAGAGCCGTGAAAAAGTATTTTCCCCCTTTCTGATTTTCTTTATTTGTGCATATTTTTTGATGTTCAACTAAAATCTAATATTAGATAAAGCGACCGAATAACACAAAAATGTGATAGTTATTTAATTCATTTATTATATAACGGGTGGGTCTAAAGAGGAACATTTAGAACAGACGACTGGGTTGGGTCCATAGATTTAAAACAAAAAGACTTAACGAGTGGGTCACGTCTCTGGCAACTGAACCGACAGAACGAACGACCAGCTGGCTTGGGTAGCAACCCCAGATTTGTGTTGGGACTATATCTCGTGGAAGGATGAAATAGTATGAATAAATTAATCAAAATAGCGTTTTTAATGAAAATATGTCAATCATTATTTGAATATTGTTGGTAACCAACCCGGTTTCAACAACTATACCAATATATCATCCAAACACCGGCTTCTCTGGAATTGTCACTTAAATAAACAAAGTTATGCAACACCCAATCCCCCTGTGTGAAAAGTATTTGCCCCCCTTACACTCAATAATTGATTGTGCCACCTTTAACTGCAATGGCTGCAACCAAACCCTTCCTGTAGTTGTTGATCAGTCACTAACATCACCGGAGGAATTTTGGACCACACTAATCAATCCGGAGCAGCTTTAACTTAGCACATTAATAGCTTTTCGAGCATGAACTGCAACATTTCAATCGGATTTAGGTCTGAAATTTGACAAGGCCATACATTTTTTTTTAAATGTGTTGCTTTTCAGACATTCTGATCTTGACTTGCTTGACTTTATGGATGAGATGGATCCCGTTATGTCGGGCGAAAACCAATAACTGCATTCCGCAGTAAGATCCTCATACCAACGGTCAAGCATGGTGGTGGTAATGTGATGGTTTGGGGATGCTTTGCTGCCTCAGGACCTGGACGACTTGCCATCATTGAAGGAACCATGAATTCTTCAGGAGAATGTCAGGCCATCCGTCTGTGAGCTGAAGCGCAGCTGGGTCATGCAGCAAGACAATGATCCAAAACACACAAGCAAGTCTACATCAGAATGGCAGAAAAACCACAAATGTAAAGTCCAAACCTACAGTTGAAGTCAGAAGTTTACATACACCTTAGCCAAATACATTTAAACTCAGTTTTTCACAATTCCTGACATTTAATCCTAGTAAAAATTGTCTTAGGTCAGTTAGGATCACCACCATAGGATCACCAATGTGAAATGTCAGAATAATAGTAGAGAGAATTATTTATTTCAGTTTTTATTTCTTTCATCACATTCCCAGTGGGTCAGAAGTTTACATACACTCAATTAGTATTTGGTGGCATTGCCTTAAAATGTTTAACTTGGGTCAAACGTTTCGGGTAGCCTTCTACAAGATCCCTACAATAAGTTGGGTGAATTTTGGCCCTTTCCTCCTGACAGGGCTGGTGTAACTGTCAGGTTTGTAGGCCTCCTTGCTCTCACACGCCTTTTCAGTTCTGGCCACACATTTTCTATAGGATTGAGGTAAGGGCTTTGTGATGGCCACTCCAATACCTTGACTTTGTTGTCCTTAAGCCATTTTGCTACAACTTTGGAAGTATGATTGGGGTTATTGTTCATTTGGAAGACCCATTTGCAAACAAGCTTTAACTTCCTGACTCATGTCTTAAGATGTTGCTTCAATAAATCCACATAATTATCCTGCCTCATGATACCTTCTATTTTGTTAAGTGCACCAGTCCCTCCTGCAGCAAAGCACCCCCACAACATGATGCTGCCACCCCCGTGCCTCACGGTTGGGATGATGTTCTTCGGCTTGCAAGCTTCCCCCTTTTTCCTCAAACACAACGATGGTCATTACGGCCAAACAGTTCTATTATTGTTTCATCAGACCAGAGGACATTTCTCCAAAAAGTACGATCTTTGTCCCCATGTGCAGCTGCAAACGTAGTCTGGCTTTTTTTTAATAGTGGTTTTGGAGCAGTGGCTTCTTAATTAATTTGTGGATGTTCATCACCCATTTGGTATGATATGTTACGAATTTGCAAATCGTACTGTATGTTACGAATTTTCTAAATGTACATTATGTTACGAATTTGCAAAAGGTACTGTATATGGATATAGATACTTTTGTACCTGTTTCCTCCAGCATCTTCACAGGGTACTTTCTGTTGTTCTGGAATTGATTTGCACTTTTCGCACCAAAGTACATTCATCTCTAGGAGACAGAATGCGTCTCCTTCCTGAGGGGTATGATGGCTGTGCGGTCCCATGGTGTTTGTACTTGCGTACTATTGTTTGTACATATGAACGTGGTACCTTCAGGCATTTGCAAATTGCTCCCAAGGATGAACCAGACTTGTGGAGGTCTACAATTGTTTTTCTGAGGTCTTGGCAGATTTATTTTGATTTCCCATGATGTCAAGCAAAGAGGCACTGAGTTTTAAGGTAGGCTTTGAAATACATCCACAGGTACACCTTCAATTGACTCAAATTATGTCAATTAGCCTAACAGAAGCTTCTAAAGCCATGACATCATTTTCTGGAATTTTCCAAGCTGTTTAAAGGCACCGTCAACTTAGTGTATGTAAACTTCTGACCGACTGGGATTGTGATACAATGAATTATAAATTAAATAATCTGTTTGTAAATAATTGTTGGAAAGATTACTTGTATCATGCACAAAGTAGATGTCCTAACCGACTATACTATAGTTTGTTAACAATAAATGGGTGGAGTGGTTGAAAAACTAGTTTTAATGACTCCAACCTAAGTGTATGTAAACTTCCAACTTCAACTGTAAACCTGATTGAGATGTTGTGGCAGGACCTGAAACAAGCAGTTAATGCTCGAAAACCCCAAAATGTCACTGAGTTAAAGCAGTCCTGCATGGAAGAGTGGGCCAAAATTCCTCAGAGAGACTGATCAACAACTACAGGACATATTTGGTTGCTGTCATGACAGCTAAAGATAGCACAACCAGTGGCACCACATGTACGGCGTCATGTGGGCGCCTGACTTGCCTCGTTAAATAAAGGTTAAATAAAAAAACACTTTTCAAAAAGGGCCGTTGGATGTTGCATAACTTTGTTCATTAAAACAATCTAATCCATCCACCTGACAGTTGAGGCATATCAAGAAGCTGATTTAACATCATGATCATAACACAGGTGCCCATTGTGCTTGGGACAATAAAATAGCACTCTTAAATGTGCAGCTTTGTCACACAACAGTGCCACAGATGTATCAAGTTTTGAGGAAGTGTGCAATTGGCGTGCTGACTGCAGGAATGTCCACTAAAGCAGTTTCTAGAGAATTTAATGTTAATTTCTCTACCATAAACCGCCTCCAACATCGTATTAGAGAATTTGGCATCCAAACGTCCTCACAACCGCAGACCACATGTATGGCGTTGTGTGGGCGAGCGGTTTGCTGATGTCAACATTGTGAACATGGTGGCGGTGGGGTTATGGTATGGGCAGGCATAAGCTATGGACAACGAACACAATTGCATTTTATCAATGGCAATTTGAATGCACTGAAATACCATGACAAGATCCTGAAGCACATTGTGAGGCCAATTTTTTTGTTGCTGTGACCAACAGATGCACATCTGTATTCCCAGTCATGTGAAATCCATAGATTAAGTTTATAGATACCATTTATTTTAATTGACTGATTTCCTCATATGAACTGTAACTCAATAAAATCTTAGAAATTGTTGCATGTTGTGTTTATACTTGTGTTGGTATAATATGTGTAAAACAATATGCACAAATATAGAAAATCAGAAAGAGGGCAAATACTTTTTCACAGTTACTGTATATAATGGTCCAGGCAATATATATACAAAACATTATTAAGATCTGATAATTTGAACATGTATTCACATGACTTGATTCATGAAATAACAGTAACCCCCATGTGTCCAATGACTAAATATAGTACAATATCAAAAACTCATTGCACATTGCTTCAGATTTGTCCATCAGTAAGCTCAGAGAACAAGTATAACAGAGTATTTTTTTTCCTTTATGGACATCAATGGGTTAAAAATAGAACAATTTCTTTAGACATTATGTGATGGTATAGGCAGACGTTGCATTTGGAGGGTGAATATAATGCATATGCTTTAATGATATTCAATAGGCTTGTTACGTTCCCCAGTTTCTGTGTGGTAGGTTGTGTATTTGAGTGTATTTCAGGAGATGGCTTCATGAAATCCCACAGCAGCTGATTGGTCAGCTCCACGGCTAATTGGAGCTGACCTCGCCCCCTCGTCAAGTTACAGCTCTATCCCATTAGACTCCTTCTCCAGTTATAAAAGCCAGTGTTCTGTTGTTCAAAAAGGAGATCATTGCTGGGAGGTCATTGCAGAAAGAGATTGCTGGGAGATCATTGCAGAAAGAGATTGCTGGGAGATCATTGCAGAAAGAGATTGCTGGGAGATCATTGCTGGAGAGATTAATTGTGATATAGAGAATTCAATTGCTGAGAGCTGTGTTGGTTGTTTCTCAGAAAGCAATTTGGTATATACTGTTAGTTGTTGCTGAGGGAGCTGATTGGTTGTCTGGTATGTGTCAATAGGACGCACTGTTTTGATTATTGGAATTTTTTGTTATCCTGTTTCATTTGTTCCCAGGGGGGGGAAGGGATCACTCCCTGTATTTTGGTTAGGGCACCAGGTGGTGCCTTATTAGGTAAGTAGTGGTTAGGCAGTTAAGATAGGAGAGGGGACTTTGATATTTACTTTCTTTGCTTTGGTCCCGTCCAGCCCCATTTCCCCATTATTACCGTGTGAAGGAATATATTCCTTGTAAACAGTAAAAATTCTGCCTTTTGTCATCCTTACTCACACCTACAGTCGTCCATACCTCTTTCGCTTCACGGAGAGTTGAGTTGTAGCAGGGTGTTTCGTTCCCTCTTCATTGAGGCGTGCATAACAAGGCTACATCAATTTGTACAAACTCTGATTGAGAAATTATGCCGTAAATGTTTTTGGTGCTCCGGCAGCTAAAGAAATTGTACTACATCAATGTTTACGTAATTTCTCCAGACCCATCCCTCAGCGTTAGAGGAAACCAAGTGGCAGGGCTGCCACTGGGTTGAAAAATGTATTAAGGATTGTGACTATCACTGTAAATGCAAAGTGTTCTGTTCATAACAGGGACCCCGTTCATTCCAGTACTGTACCTGTCTGCGATCACCCTGGTGCATTCACACTTGAACAGCGCCAGCAAGGTGGGGATATCATCACATTCATCTGCTTTGATGATGAGCATGCCCTGCCAGATCCTTGACAAGTCTCTCAAGTTGAAGATGTAATGGAACTTTGAGGGTGTGGGCAGCATTTTCACCTGAAAGGTTATAGTACAGGGATACATAAACATTTAGGAACTTCAGAGATGTGTTCATGCACTGACTGATCAAATACTAGTCTGGTCCCAGATCTGTTTGTGCTGTATAGAAAATTGACCCTTCGCTAAGCCCCGCCACAGAATTTTGGCCAACCAATTGCAGCACTCCATTGGATAGCAACTGTCGCTTACCATGCTCGAGACCAACCAGCCTTGGACAATCTTTAGATTCAAATGCATGGAAGCCAATAAGGGCAGTGACGACAACAGAGAGTTTATCCCCAAAAAATTTATTGTTGAAATGGCTAAATAATTGAACAGTGCACAAGGGCTAGAGTATGTATGTTAGCTAGCTAAGTTAACTATATTATTAATATAACTCATCTGCTGTCAACATCAGGATACATTTGAGAGCACTAATTGGCTCCAAAAGTGGTTAGTAGCTTTGACTAAAAACAAAAAACATTTGTCATAAGAAACTAGCTCTCTGGTATACAGAAAATATCCGAGCTCTGAAGCAAGCTTCCAGAGAATTGGAACGGAAATGGCGACACACCAAACTGGAAGTCTTCTGACTAGCTTGGAAAGACAGTACCGTACAGTATCAAAGAGCCCTCACTGCTGCTCGATCATCCTATTTTTCCAACTTAATTGAGGAAAATAAGAACAATCCAAACTGTATTTTTGATACTGTCGCAAAGCTAACTAAAAAGCAGCATTCCCCAAGAGAAGATGGCTTTCATTTCATGAACTTCTTTGAGGAAAAGATCATGATCATTAGAAAGCAAATTACGGACTCCTCTTTAAATCTGAGTATTCCTCCAAAACTCAGTTGTCCTGAGTCTGCACAACTCTGCCAGGACCTGGGATCAATGGAGACACTCAAGTTTTTTAGTACTGTATCTCTTGACACATTGATGAAAAATAATAATGGCCTCTTAACCTTCAAGCTGCTTACTGGATCTGTCACGACTCCCCTGCCTGTTCAGGCAGCGCTCGGCAGTCGTCGTCGCCAGTCTACGAGCTGCCACCGATCCCCTTTTCCTTTTCTGTTTGTTATGTCTTATTGGTTGCACCAGTTTCTTATTTGAGTTTTGGTTCAGGACTATTTAAGCCTGTTAGGCCTGCCTGCTTTTGTGCAGGCTTGTTTTCTGTTAGTCTAGGTTGGTTGCGTGTTGTGTTCCCTGTCTGTTTGTGCCCAGTTTTGGGTTGGACACTTTTGTCTTCGCCTGTTGTTTTTGGCGTTAATTGTGGACACCGCAATAAAGTTCGGTTTCCCCCATTGTCCTCTGCTCTCTGCGCTTGACTCCGCACCCACCACTCCTGGCTGTGTGACAAGACCCCATTCCAACTAAACTACTGAAAGAGCTGCCTCCTGTGGTTGGCCCTCCTATGTTGAACATAATAAACGGCTCTCTATCCACCGGATGTGTACCAAACTCACTAAAAGTGGCAGTAATAAAGCCTCTCTTGAAAAAGCCAAACCTTGATCCAGAAAATATAAAGAACAATCAGCCTATATCGAATCTCCCATTCCTCTCAAAATGTTTTGGAAAAAGCTCACTGCCTTCCTGAAGACAATGTATACGAAATGCTTCAGTTTGGATTTAGACCCCATCATAGCACTGACACTGCACTTGTGAAGGTGGTAAATGACCTTTTAATTGCGTCAGACCGAGGCTCTGCATCTGTCCTGTTGCTCCTAGACCTTAGTGCTGCTTTTAATACCATCGATAACCACATTCTTTTGGAGAGATTGGAAAACCAAATTGGTCTACATGGACAAGTTCTGGCCTGGTTTAGATCTTATCTGTCGGAAATATATCAGTTTGTCTCTGTGGATAGTTTGTCCTCTGACAAATCAACTGTAAATGTTGGTGTTCCTCAAGGTTCCGTTTTAGGACCACTATTGTTTTCACTATATATTTTACCTCTTGGGGATGTCATTCAGAAACATAATGTTAACTTTCACTGCTATGCGGATGACACACAGCTGTACATTTTGATGAAACATGGTAAAGCCCCAAAATTGCCCTCACTGGAAGCCTGTGTTTCAGACATAAGGAAGTGGATGGCTGCAAACGTTATGCTTTTAAACTCGGCCAAAACAGAGATGCTTGTTCTAGGTCCCAAGAAACAAAGAGATCTTCTGTTGAATCTGACAATTAATCTTGATGGTTGCACAGTCATCTCAAATAAAACTGTGAAGGACCTCGGCGTTACTCTGGACCCTGATCTCTCTTTTGACGAACATATCAAGACTGTTTCAAGGACAGCTTTTTTCCATCAACATAACATTGCAACAATCTGACATTTTCTGTCCAAAAATAATGCAGAAAAATTAATCCATGCTTTTGTCACTTCTAGGTTAGAGTACTGCAATGCTCTACTTTCCGGCTACCCAGATAAAACACTAAATAAACTTCAGTTAGTGCTAAATACAGCTGCTAGAATCCTGACTAAAACAAAAAAATGTGATCATATTACTCCAGTGCTAGCCTCCCTACACTGGCTTCTTGTTAAGGCAAGGGCTGATTTGAAGGTTTTACTGCTAACCTACAAAGCATTACATGGGCTTGCTCCGACCTACCTTTCTGATTTGGTCCTGCCGTACATACTTACACGTACGCTACGGTCACAAGATGCAGGCCTCCTAATTGTCCCTAGAATTTCTAAGAAAACAGCTGGAGGCAGGGCTTTCTCCTATAGAGCTCAATTTTTATGGAATGGTCTGCCTACCCATGTGAGAGACGCAGACTCGGTCTCAACATTTAAGTCTTTACTGAAGACTCATCTCTTCAGTGGGTCATATGATTGAGTGTAGTCTGGCCCAGGAGTGTGAAGGTGAACGGAAAGTCACTGGAGCAATGAACTACCGTTGTTGTCTCTGCCTGGGCGGTTCCCCTCTCTCCACTGGGATTCTCTGCCTCTAACCCTATTACAGGGGCTGAGTCACTGGCCTACTGGTGCTCTTCCATGCCGTCCCTAGGAGGGATGCGCCACTTGAGTGGGTTGAGTCACTGACGTGGTCTTCCTGTCTGGGTTGCCCCCCACCCTTGGGTTGTGCCGTGGCGGAGATCTTTGTGAGCTAAACTCGGCCTTGTCTCAGGATGGTCAGTTGGTGGTTGAAGATATCCCTCTAGTGGTGTGGGGGCTGTGCTTTGGCAAAGTGGATGGGGTCATATCCTGCCTGTTTGGCCCTATGTGTCGGGGGCTAGGTTTAGTCTGTTATATCTGGAGTATTTCTCCTGTCATATCCGGTGTCCTGTGGGAATTTAAGTATGCTCGCTCTAATGATTTCTTTCTTTCTCTCAGAGGACCTGAGCCTTAAGGACCATGCCTCAGGACTAACTGGCATGATGACTCCTTGCTGTCCCCAGTCCACCTGGCCGTGCTGACCTGTTGCACCCTCGACAACCACTGTGATTACTATTATTTGACCATGCTGGTCATTTATGAACATTTGAACATTTTGGCCACGTTCTGTTATAATCTCCACCCGGCACAGCCAGAAGAGGACTGGCCACCCCTCATAGCCTGGTTCCTCTTTAGGTTTCTTCCTAGGTTTTGGCCTTTCTAGGGAGTTTTTCCTAGCCACCGTGCTTCTACACCTGCATTGCTTGCTGTTTGGGGTTTTAGGCTGGGTTTCTGTACAGCACTTTGAGATATCAGCTGATGTAAGAAGGGCTATATAAATACATTTAATTTGATTTGACTGCATTCTGATAGTGCATAGTCAGAGCCAACTTGTGGCTAGCCACACTACATACGTAATTTTACCAGGTTCCCGTGAAGCAATTGTAATGACATTCCTCCACCACATACCTGAGCAAGTGGTAGTCTGTGTTTAAATTCATTGTCTATTAAAAACACATTCTGAGATCATTTTGAGGGGTTTTCTCCAGTGGTTTGAGTGGGGAATTGGGCTTTACAGGAAAATCTTGTCCGAGGTTGCAACGGTAACCAAGGAGGCGGGGCTTAGCGAAGGGTCAATTACTATGGTCGTTAGTATGCCACATATCACAAATAGATCTGGGACCAGGTTAAATATATTCAGTAAAGCATTAATTCTGATATTGGGACAGTGCTTACCTTGGTCCACTGCCACAGGATCCTACCAGCGGAGACCAGATATTTCACTGTCTCAGAAATCTCAGACTTGAACTCCCTGCATTCGTGGAAGTATCCACAGCCCATGATACCTGTGGGAATAGAGACACATAAAGTACTCTTTTGTGTGTTGATGGGTTCGGATTTCTAAACTTTAAATATTGTTAGTCATCAGTTATACTTGAGACATGAGGGGTGCCATAGTCTAGGGTCTACACCAGAAGTTAATGGTTATCTGTAGGAGGAATGGATATTGTGGATGTAATTAAGCTTGGAATGTACTGGGTGAAAGAAAGATAATCACAGTACTGGGTGAAAGAAAGATAATCACATGTGGCATGCACCGATAAGGATTGAGAGATGTGGATTAGTGAGGAAGGGGGTCGAGGTCAGGTGACCTTACGGGAGAAGGAACAGTTTGTGGCCCGTATAACTTAACTTCCTGCCTAGTAATAAAGATGTAATGTGTAGAGAGGAGACTCCACCCAAATTGGGTTATATATATTACCACTGGTGGAAATATGTCTTTGCCTTATGCAGCTGTATGACCCAATGGGGCAATAAACTTGGTTTATTATGCGCCTGTGAAATTTTACAAGGTTAATTTAGAACCTAACAGTGTGATATTGCATAATTTGATTGCTGCATCACAGCCAGTCAGTTAGTAATTCAGAGGTGAGTAGCTTACCAAAGATCTTGTCAATGGAGGTGTTGGATGGCAGGGTACAATTGAACACGGTAAACTGTCTCTTCAGTCTCTGGGGGATGTCATTCCTGCCTCCCCCAGGGTGAATCATAGCAGCCAGCATCTGCATGTCCACAATGGTGGTGAAGTCTCCTGGTTTGTCCAGACTGTACATGCCAGTCATCTCCATCATCTGACGGACTATCTCGTTGGTGATCTGTGTGCAAAATAAACAAACACAAACAAGGGAATTAGTTATTCTGCAAACCATTGTAAATGCCTGTTGTCACTTTGAATTGATTACACATGTTTTATATTGTGTGACACCACAATTTATTTTGTGTGCAACCAAATCATGGGCCAGTCCCTTTAACTGAAAAGTTAGTGGCATCAGTACCACCAGGGGAAAATGTTAGTCCAGAGCCCTGCTTCAGTGATGGCTATATGGCAGTGACGGAAAAAGTACCCAATTGTCATACTTGAATAAAAGTATAGATACCTTAACAGAAAGTTACTCAAGTAAAAGTGAAAGTCAGCCAGTAAAATACTACTGAGTATCAAAAGTAAATGTAATTTAAAAAAATATACTTACGTATCAAAAGTAAAAGTATAAATCATATTAAATTACTTATATTAAGCAAAGCAGACAAGACCATTTTCTTGTTTTTAAAATGTATGGATTGCCAGGGGTTCACTCCAACACTCCGACATTATTTACCAAAGATGCATTTGTGTTTAGTGAGTTTAGTGAGTCCGCCAGATCAGAGGCAGTAGGGATGAACAAGTGTTCGTTCTCTTGATAAGTGTGTGAATTTAACCATTTTCCTGTCCTGCTAAGCATTCAAAATGTAACGAGTACTTTTGGTTGAAAAAATTATGAAGTAAAAAGTACAATATTTTCTTTAGGAATGTAGTGGAGTAAAAGTAAAAGTAATCAAAAATATAAATAGTAAAGTACATTTACCCCAAAAAACTAGTTAAGTAGTACTTCAAAGTATTTTTAATTAAGTACTTTACACCACTGCTATATGGATGGGTTGAATTGAAATGCTATGACTACAGTACCTGGTCGCCCCACTCATTGACAATGGGCATGTTGATGTCATCCACAAAGATGGTCATTCTGCGTCCTCCAGGAGGTCCGTAGGTGCTACCCATTCGCTTCTCAATGTAGCTCTCCACTGTGCGCTATGATACAACACTTCTATTACTACTCAATAGAAACATAATAAAGTGATTCTTCACGAAACCAGGACAAAAAAGACCATGATTTGGGGGATTTTCATTAAATTTTAATCATACAATGGTCCTTTGGAAGAAGGATTGTTATATATTTGGCATTGTATCCAAAAGCATAATTGAGAAATAATTTATCAAAGTTGGCATATTTCTAACATTTTGGCCTTACTCAGGCCTCCTTTAATTTAAGACTACATTGTTTCATCTGTATTTTTTATTTTTATTTTTATTTCACCTTTATTGTATGTGCTACAGAGCAAAAATTGGTGTCATATGAAGCTTTTCCGCTTGCTCTGTAATGAGTAGCATTTTTTGTTTTCATATATTGTTGAACATAATATGCTCTACACAGACATATAAAAGTTCATTTTAGAGTTATGATCCAATTTGTGAGCATTACCAAGAGTGAATGTGAAAATGTATTCAAAATGGTCACCCTCTGCTGGTGATTTGCAGGATGTGCAATGATATACAGTGGGGCAAAAAAGTATTTTGTCATTCACCAATTGTGCAAGTTCTCCCACTTAAAAAGATGAGAGGCCCGTAATTGTCATCATAGGTACACTTCAACAACTCGCCGTGTTTGGAGGACAAAGAATGCTGAGATGCATCCAAAGAACACCATACCTACTGTGAAGCATGGGGGTGGAAACATCATGCTTTGGGGCTGTTTTTCTGCAAAGGGACCAGGACGACTGATCCTTGTAAAGGAAAGAATGAATGGGGCCATGTATCGTGAGATTTTGAGTGAAAACCTCCTTCCATCAGCAAGGGCATTGAAGACGTTTGACCTCTGTCATTGCCAACAAAGGGTATATAACAGAGTATTGAGATAAACTTTTGTTATTGAACAAATACTTATTTTCCACCATAATTTGCAAATAAATTCATAAAAATCCTACAATGTGATTTTCTGGATTTGCTTTTCTCATTTTGTCTGTCATAGTTGAAGTGTACCTATGATGACAATTAAATATAATAATAATAAATATAAATATTATCTGTATTATTATGATGCCAATTACAGGCCTCTCTCATCTTTTTAAGTGGGAGAACTTGCACAATTGGTGACTGATAAATACTTTTTTGCCCCACTGTATGTTCAACAATATATATATATAAAAAAAAGCCAAATCAAACATTTAGTTTTTTCTATATTCATGTTCATATTTTCCAATATTCATAAATGAATGTAAAAATATATATATATCAAATCCAAATACTCATTATTTCAGAATGAGCGGTAGAGCTTCATATGACACCAAACATTATGGAGTCTTAAAGGAGGCCTGGGTAAGGCCAAAATGTCATAAATATGCATTTAAATTATGCTTTTATTATGCTTTTAGATACAAATGTAAAATATATGTAAACAATCCTTCCTCTAAATTAGTTGAGCAATAGCACTGAATCATCTTCTCTATGTAATGTAGGCTATGTAATACTGTACTATATGGTGTAATGTATACTGGGTAATGTATATAATGTATACATATCTCACCTGAAACATTGTAGGCTCAGTAGCAGAAGAAAAGTTCAGTGATTTGGACAGGTCTGTCTCAGGGTCGTACTTGTTGGTGTAGCCTTTAATCATCACTGTCTTGGCAGTTCCTTGTTCACCGATAAGCAACACAGCCTGTCAAAAGTGAGAAAAAAAAATTACGTTGACTACACCAACATGTTGTCATGACATTGCCCTCTTTGGGTACAGCAAGCCCCATCCCCCTCTCCTAAACCCATGCTGCTGTGGTCAGAGAGAGGTCGTAAATTCCTAGAGGAGATTATCTCCTCATGGCCACAGTATAGAGACAGAGTGAATTTTCATAGAGAACAAAGGAATTTCTTCCACTTCACAGAACTTGAGGTCCGAACAACATTTGTGTTCTGGAGAAGGTATAAAAGATCGGTGAAGAATCCAGCTACTAACTGGTCCGTTTGGTACAATTTTGTGAAACTCATGGGAGACAATACGGCCACATTACCATAAAGCTGTTTATATAATAGCCTCAGATATGAGGCTTACATCTAATTGTTATATAAGATTAATGAGTGTGGATGATATTGTTTGTGAAATTGTGTGATGTGATTTTGAAAAAAGTCTCACTAAGTCCTTGGCACGCCCCCAGGGGCATAGACAGGACCGGGTGTCACGAGACGGCCCTTTTCGATGTTCCGAATACAACCCCACCTGTGTTTTCTATCACCATACCATGTTGCTCTCAATTACGAGCGGTTGCAGACCAGCTTACCTTGATAACGAGAGGGCCAAGGTTTGAGACCAGACTGCTGAATATTTTAACCATCCCACGTGGTTAAACTCTTAGACTATCGATACCGACAGAATAAGAACAAGTCTTTAATATTAGTTACTAGTCTGCAGCTAGGAATTCGGTATCATTGAACGCGAAGACCGACAACCGCCGAAACATCTATCCATAACGACATGAATAAATGTCACTCTGAACTATCCATTCTAACCACGACGGAGAGGGTGGACAAACTCTCCAACAAAAACAAACTTTTCACAACGGAGACGACACACTGAGCGTAAATATATATATTGATTGCAATTGTTCCCGAATGAGTGAGCGTTCGTGTGCAAAGGATTAGCATTTCAATTGTTATAATTATGAACTGCGTGTTGTCTTATCTCAGTCCACCCTCACCTCCCTTTTGTACACAAAGCCGTGATGCCGGTTTATCCCACTAGGGAAACGCCGTTATCATTTCTTTGTAACTATCTACTGTTTGTTTATGCATTTCTGTGAATTGCTTAGTAAATAAATTATTTTAAGACAATTGACGTATGGATGACTCATAGTGAAGACTGGGTTCGTGCAGATAACCAACAATTTACGACGTTTGGAATGAGACTAACGTGAGGTAAAATAAAGAAGAATTCATTAATCAGAAGTCTATTGATCAGATATGAAAATATCTGAAAAGTTATATTAGAAAAAGTATATCCTGCAAATCACCAGCAGAGGGTGACCATTTTGAAGTATATTTTCCTTGGTGCCCCGACTTCCTAGTTAATTACAGTTACATGATTAATCCGTTTAATTGCGTAATAATAATTACAGTCATTTGATAAAGATTAATCTTCAGTTTAATGATTCCAAAGGCACGACAATGTTTTCAAGACAATTTAACCCAATTGACCCAATGTGTCTGTGTGTGTGTGTGTGTGTGTGTGTATACAGTACCTTGCGCTGTTTTGCAATAGTCTCCAAAAGGTAACTGGTTCTGGTGTTGTCCACATTGGGAACCAGGATGGCGGCGTAATCTGGCACGTAGTCAGTGGGATAGATGTACTCCACCACATAGTTATTCCAATGGTCCCAGTCACCTGAAACAGAAACGCCTGCATCATATACAGAGCCCTATCCACATGCAGTACGGTACTACTGTGCAGCAACCAAGGCACATAGGGATCCAGGAAAAACAGCCCCAGTGGGCATGGGCCAAAACAGTGCAATGATGTCTTTTTTGACGTCATGGTCAGGTTGTAAAATGAATTTTGTCAACATATTTTTATGATTTCTGACCTTTTGGGCTATGTATAAACATACCGTTCTGGTTGACCATATATTCGAAGATGGTCTCTCCGGGCTGTGTTTTGGGAATGTCCACCTTGCTCTCGTGGGCCCTTATGAAGGCCTCCAGCTTTTCCCTGTCCTCCAGCTCCAGCAGGGCTCCCACACTCCACATCAGGCAGAAGACAAAGAGGCGCTCCAGCTGCATGCTGCTGACCAGGCCCCCCGCCTCCTTGGTGGGGATCAGGCCCTCCAGCAGGTTCACTGACTGAACACATATAGTCACAGACATGGGGTCAGTTATCATATGTAGTAATATGTATATAAAAAAGGGAAAATGCAAAATTCTTTATCTCAAGAGTCTCTTGAATAGCACTTAGAATGCATGCCCAATACAAGGCTTCATTCTAAGTGATATGCTAGTGTCGATATTGGAACAAAGTGATGGTTAAATTAAGGTTACAAAATACTGAAGGCATTTAATTCATACCTGCATGATATAATTGCACTCCAAAAGCTCCATTTTGGGCTTGAGGCTTTGCTTCAAGTACACGTAGGCATCCTCAAAGACTTTGTCGTATAGACTCATGATATTGTCTGCCTCAACTGCACTGCGTTTGTAAGCCCATCCCTACAACATACAGAACATTATACTTAGTCATAACTAGGTCATCATGAGGATTAAGCACATTAGGGGAATCTGAAGATTTTTTTTACTGTGGTAATGTAAAGTTACCCCACCCTGACACTCTGTCTATAACACAAAGCATATTGCCATTTGGCACATATCTGATATTGAACACAATGGCCAATTAGATAGATTTGTTCACAATTTCACTGGATTATTGAAGAAAGTCTTACACTATCCACACAGAGTATATTAATATGGAACACTTTGACAGTAACATGGATGGTTTGTGTTATTGCATAAGCCCTATACCTGCAGTATAGGCCTCCAGCTGAGAGCCGAGGAGCTCATAAAGACCATGCCCACGCGGGATACGGTGGCTGGGGAGGCGTTGTCCATGTTGTGCACCTCAAACACCAGCTTACAGGCCGGGGACATGACGATCCTATCACCGTTGGCCAGGGTCAGGGTCTTGTTGTCATCCAGAACAGAGTTGAGGTTCTCAATCCAGATGGCGTCCACAGGGCCATCCAGGACTATCCAGATGTTCTCTCCTACAACAAAAAGGGGTGAGTTTCCCAAAAACATAATATTTAACATGGTACTTAGTTTGTTCACCCACAGAAGATTGACTAGCCAACATAAATGTTTCTAATTGTTACTCTCTTGGAAGCTCTGTGGCTGGGTCGTCGAGAGAAAACCCTTATTCAGAGGTTGGACCATTTGAACACCATTTGAACACTAACAATGTTCTCACAGATGGTAAACCTTATCAATATTGTATCCCAAAGGTGCATTCAGAGTCAAGACAGTTGTACCCTTCTTGGTTTTTAAAGTCTTCCTCCACAGCGTGGAGAAGATGCCGTCAGTCCAGTCGTTAGTGGCGGCGTCCAAACGCCCGAACATCTGGGGGGCCGTGATGGCCTTGGGATTCATCCTCATCTCCCTGTGGGGCGTTCCGCACTCGCTCAAGGCCCGCATCAGGATGTTGATGACTGCGGTCTTCCCAGCCCCGCTGGGGCCGAGTGTCATCAGGCCGTGACGCACACGCGACGATTCGTAAAGCTGACACACACAACAGCACATTTTTATTTTAGCCTCTTTGGAGGGTAAGTGTATTTTTTTAAATTTTATCAATCATTTAAACATACATTCACATTGTGTATATACTGTATATCTTTGGTTACACACCAGTGCATTCAGCACTTGTGACTAAACGCAGAAGTAAGTGTCACCTGAACAAGTTTGAGGTTCCACGAAGGGTGGTTGACAAGGCCTGCCAGCTCCACCTGGTTGGCCACGGCAACCTGCAGCTCAGCGTAGGTGCTCCCGTCCAGCTGGATCCCCGGGAACAGATCACTGATCAGACTGAGGAAGAGAGGCTCGTCCTCATCCACCTGGCAGGGAGAAGCACCAAAGAGACAAAATATGTTAGCATCCGCGTGCTAAAATCATGTTAGCATTAGCATGCTAAAAACATACTAATGAGGATCAATAATTTTGCTGATGATGTCTCTTTTCATACCAGTTTGGAGAGGTTCATGTCACGCAGAACTCTCATCACAATGCTGGACTCGGTGTCTTGAGGTCGGGCTCTCTTATTGGCCCCCAGGGTTCTCAACACAGACAGGATGTTCCTCAGACCAAAGTCATAGTGGACCTGATAGGATGGATTTGACTATCAGTCTCAGTGTAGCAGTTAATTTATTCTTGTTCTTTCAAAGGCCAGTACAGACAGGAATGACTGCCTCTGCATTCACCTGCTTTGTCAGTTGCTCCTCGCACAGTTTGTAGAGCACAAAGAACTTCTGTGCCAAGACAACATTTTCAATGAAACCGCAGCTGGCCAATTTCACCCTCATGATGATCTGGAAAACAATGAGGACCGACAGCTAAGACACAGAAGGTTGCAATCCCATATTTTTAAAGGAACTCTTTGCCCAGTATGGTAGTTGACTGGAGGGAAGGGAACTCAACCCACCTGTCTGTCCGGCACCATCATGGACACAGTCCTGAACTGAACTTTCAGGTTCTCTGGCAACTCCTGACGCCCAGCATAACCAGGGTTCTATGAAATAACAAGAAAACATGTTGGTATTCAAAAGCTTTATACATGCTGCTTGTCAAAGTGCTTGTACTCAGTGAATAATGGCAAAGCTGTGCTGTCTTGCCTCCCACTCACCATGGTGATAAACAGCCCAAATTCTGGGTTCAGACTGACTAAGTCTCCGTCGGTGAAGATGAATTGTGTTTTGCGGTCTTTACGGGATGAGAGAACAATGTAGATCTGCTGTGCAGCTACAGACAGCACAGGCAAGTCAATTCTGTTGAACTCGTCAAAGCAGCCCCAGGAGCCAGACTGGGCAAGACCTGGAAGTAAGCAGAAGACCGACATTAACAACTGACACTAGGCCAGGTGTCCCCAAACTTTTTAACTCGGGTGGCCCCCTTCTAGCATTGGGGAACATCCCGTGCCCCCACTACGCACACACGTGCCACATCCACTTCCATGGGCACAAGCACTGTTCATGACAAACTGTTCACACCCCATTGTTGGTGGAGAGAATTATGTAGGTTTAAAACTTATTTCCTGCAATTCTACACATTTTCTCATGGGGTGCAAAGAAAACTTTGCAGTTTTAAAGCAAATTTTCTTGCAATTCTATACATTTTGGCATGTCTAATGTGTATTCATGTGATATTTGAGTGACAAAAAAATTACAACAATATCTATGGGCTAATAACCTTAAATAAAAAAACAGCTGACATGGGCTAGCTGATTTGGACATTTCTGGAAAAGTAATAAATAGCTCTCGAAAGTATGCAATGACTAACGTGACAAGAGGAACTGCTTATGCACTACACGATTTCGACTATTACAACTTTCAAGAGTAAGTTTAAACCCGGACTGAGCCCCCCCTCCCCCATGCCCCACAGTTTGAGAACCACTGCATTGGACAATTGACAACTAACATTAGCATCCCAAAATGATATCTAGCCCATAGAGAAGAGGGCACACCTCCAAATTGTTGCCATTGAGTTGACACAATGAAATCAACTAAAACTGCATTGATTGTTCACCTTTGTAGATTCTACCAAGTCCTCTGAAGTCCATCTGGTCAGAGCAGTTGAAGACCACCACGTATTTCCCCAGGCAGCGGCCCATGTCTTTAGTGGTCTCAGTCTTCCCTGTACCGGCTGGCCCGGCTGGGGCGCCGCCCATGCTCATGCCCAGAGCCTGAGACAGTGTGATGTAGCACCTATAAATGGATAGTTTGACATCATGGTTATTCAACATTTCACTAAGGAAAGATCTTCACCACACACACAAACACAAACCATCTTCTCTTGCCTGTCAGTTAAAGGGGTGATGACCAGACGATCAGTGCAACCCAGGAATTCATTTTGGTAAACAAAATCGACGTCGGTAATGGACACTAAGACATGATCCAAGTCCTCCTTGAAGTAGAACCTGCTCTGCTTCAGCCACTCAAAGTCAGTGGTTGACTTGATGTGCATTTTGACCTGATAAGGAATAGCAAAGAATTTAAACATGTTGTGTTTTAACACAAAACCCAAAATGTAAATGTTCTAAAATGTAACTTAGAGACATAAGAATGTGGTTTTATTTTTCAGCGACTCACTAGGTCATCAAATATGTCCCTTTGGTGCACATGGATTGTGACCAGTGTCTCGAACTTGATACGATCAAATTTGGTCAGGTCATGGGTGGTCTGTGAAATTAGTGTGTTGAGCAGATCCAGGAACTTCTGGTTGGTAGTTGGCATGATCTTCTTGTCGTCTTTGGCGTTGCGCAGCGCCTCCTCCGAGTCCCGTGTCCACAGCATCTGGATGCCAAGCAGGCCCACCTGAGAAAACAAAGTTATCAACGATACACTTATTCTATTTACATATATTTTTGACAACTGATCGATCCTATGATTCAACAATTGATCTTGAGTTGACAATTGATCCTCGATGGTTATTCTTCATCATTCTGTTTCATATAATGGATTTCTAGGTTACTCTCCCCACCTGTGCTTGGAACTGGTTGAGGAAGGTGAGGAGCTGAAAGCCTGAGTCGTTGATCTGGAGATCAGCAGCCTTGATGACAGAGTGTAGAGAGGACTGTTGCTGCATCTGCAGCTCTCCCAGCCACAGCTCCACAGGCCCCCTTGCCATCACTGGGTGGTCCAGCTGCAAACGCATGGACAGACACGTGAGCTGTCACTCACACACACAGACACACGCACACAAATGCATATGCACGCACACACACAGAGGGTGGCGAAAGGTTCCATTCAAATTCCGGAGCTGAAAAGGGGAAACAATATGTTGATGTGCCCTTGAACAAGGCATTATACCATAATTGCTCCAGGGTTTTTGTTGATAATGGCTGGCCCTTGCCCCACGCTCTGAGGGAGAGTTGGGATATGCAAAAAAAAACAGATTTCCAATTCACACCTATGAAATAGGACAAAAATAAGCACCTATCAAATAATATTATTACGCACGCACGCACACACACACACGATCATAGTGAGTATTGCATTTGATCATACTGATAATGTTGCATACCGGCACTTTCTCTCCCTCTTGTGAAATGACAGCCAAAATCTTGTCATAATCTTTGGCGTGGAATTCCACTTCATTGACATTGTCAAACACACCAAGGAGATGAGGCTGGAAAAGAGAGTTTCCCTTATCTGAGACATTGTGCATCTCTTATTATTTAGACAAATCTCTGCTGTTCTAAGAGCTGTTGTTACCTGAATTGTGTGTGGATCGCTAGCTTGTCCCAGGATTTCTAAAAGGGAGGGATCAGACACAAAGAAGAACCTGGGGAACTGGAGCCTCTTTTTCTCCAGGTACCTGTTGAGTTCAAGTAACGTAGTCAGTTGAAAGATTAAGCTGCTAATGCTAAACAGTCTTTATCCGTACCCAGTGAGAGACTTCTGGCAAAGCTCCAGCTGCTCCTGGAGGTGAGGCAGCAGCTGACCCATGGTCTCGTCTCCCACGCAGCACTGCACTACGTTGGGGATCTCATGGGCACGCTGCATGATCTTGATCCACGACTTATCAATGTTCTGGAAGCGCTTGGCTTCCTAAAGCAAAATAAAATGTCAGAATCAGAATGAGAAACAGAAAATTTTAGTATATTGGCATGCAACACATGATTGCTGGGAAAATGTATTAAAATGGAAGACATACAGTCGTGGCCAAAAGTTCTGAGAATGACACAACTATTCATTTTCACAAAGTCTGCTGCCTCAGTTTGTATGATGGCAATTTGCATATATTCCAGAATGTTATGAAGAGTGATCAGATGAATTGCAATTAAGAAAGTCCAGCAAGTGCCAGGATGTCTCCTAAAGTTGATTCAGCTGCAGGATGGGGGCACCACCAGTACAGAGCTTGCTCAGGAATGGCAGTAGGCAGGTGTGAGTGCACAGTGAGACGAAGACTTTTGGAGGATGGCCCGGTGTCAAGAAGGGCAGCAAAGAAGCCACTTCTCTCCAGGAAAAACATCAGGGACAGACTAATATTCTGCAAATGGTACAGGGATTGGACTGCTGAGGACTGGGGTAAAGTCATTTTCTCTGATGAATCCCCTTTCTGATTGTTTGGGGCATCCGGAGAAAAAGCTTCTTGTCCAGAGAAGACAAGGTGAGCGCTACCATCAGTCATGTGTCATGCTAACAGTAAAGCATCCTGAGACCATTGATGTGTGGGGTTGCTTCTCAGCCAAGGGAGTGGGCTCACTCATAATTTTGCCGAAGAGAGCAACTTCTCCCAACCATCCAGAAACATTTTGGTGACAATCAATGCCTTTTCCAGCATGATGGAGCACCTTGCCATAATGCAAAACTAAGTGGCTTGGGGAACAAAACACAATATTTTGAATCCATGGCCAGGAAGCTCCCCAGACCTTAATCCCATTGAGAATTTGTGGTCAATCCTCAAGAGGGGGGTGGACAAACAAAAAAAACACAAATTCTGACAAACTCCAAGCATTGATTATTCAAGAATGGGCTGACATCAGTCAGGATGTGGCCCAGAAGTTCATTGACAGCATGCCAGGGCGGATTGCAGAGGTCTTGAAAAAGAAGGGTCAACAATGCAAATACTGACTCTTTGCATCAACTTAATGTAATTGTCAATAAAAGCCATTGACACTTATGAAATGCTTGTAATTATACTTCAGTATTCCATAGTAACATCTGACAAAAATATCTAAAGACATTGAAGCAGCAAACTTTGTGAAAAGTAACATTTGTGTAATTCTCAAAACCTTTGGCCACGCCTGTACAGTACCAGTCAAAATTTGGACACACCTACTCATTCAAGAGTTGTCCTTTAATCTTACTATTTTTCACATTCTAAAATAATAGTGAAGACCTCAAACCTATGAAAAAACACATATGGAATCATGTAGTAACCAAAAAAAGTGTTAAACAAATCAAACTATATTTTATTTTTGAGATTATTCAAAGTAGCCACCCTTTGCCTTGATGACAGATTTGCACAATCTTGGCATTCTCTCAACCAGCTTCATGAGGTAGTCACCTGTAATGCATTTGAATTAAAAAGCGTGCCTTGTTAATGTGTTTGAGCCAATCAGTTGTGTTGTGACAAGATAGGGGTGGTATACAGAAGACAGCCCTATTTAGTAAAAGACCAAGTCTATATTATAGCAAGAACAGCTCAAATAAGCAAAGAGAAAAGACATGAAGATCAGTCAATCCGGAAAATGTCAAGAACTTTTGAAGTTACTTCAAGAGCAGTCGCAAAAACTATCAAGCGCTGATGAAACTGGCTCTCATAAGGACCGCCACAGGAAAGGAAGAGCCAGAGTTACCTCTGCTGAAGAGGATAAGTTCATTAGAGTTAACTGCACCCAAATAAATGCTTCACAGAGCTCAAGTAACACACACATCTCAACATCAACTGTTCAGAGGAGACTGTGGAAATCTGGCCTTGGTCGAATTGCTGCAAATAAACCACTACTAAAGGACACCAATAAGAAGAAGAGACTTGCAATGGACATTAGACAGGAGGAATCTGTGCTTTGGTCTGATAGATCCAGATGTGCAATTTTAAGTTCCAACCGCTGTGTCTTTGTGAGACGCAGAGTAGGTGAACGGATGATCTCCGCATGTGTGATTCCCACCGTGAAGCATGGAGGAGGAGGTGTGATGTGTGGGAGTGCTTTGTTGGTGACACTGTCAGTGATTTATTTAGAATTCAAGGCAAACTTAACCAGCATGGCTACCACAGCATTCTGCAGCGACTCGCCATCCCATCTGGTTTGCGCTTAGTGGGACTATAATTATTTTTTCAACAGGACAATGACTCAAAACACACCTCCAGGCTGTTTAAGGCCTATTTGACCAAGAAGGAAGAAGGAGAGTGATGGTGCTGGATCAGATGAGATGGTTTGGGATGAGATGGACCGCAGAGTGAAGGAAAAGCAGCCAACAAGCAGCCAACAAGTGCTCAGCATATTTTTGGAACTCCTTAGGGACTGTTGGAACATCATTCCTCATGAAGCTGGTGGAGAGAATGCCAAGATTCTGCAAAGCTGTCATCAAGGCAAAGGGTGGCTACTTTGAAGAATCTAAAATATATTTAGATTTGCTTAACACTTTTTTGGTTACTACAGGATTCCATGTGTTATTTCATAGTTTTGATGTCTTCACTATTATTCTACAATATAGAAAATAGTAAAAAATAAACAAAAACCCTTTAAAGAGTAGGTGTGTCCAAGCTTTTGACCGTATGTTTGAGTATTGTGCAATATTCCTTATGTTTTGCTAGACAAGAGCTGAGTTCATAAAGTGTGGAGATCTTTTATATGATCAAGATGCATAAATCAAATGTTTTGCTAATCTGCAAATGGGCAGTTGTGCAGTACCTGTGGCAGTTGTTTGGCAATGTCACCTCCCACGAACACAGCCTCCAAATACACCCACAGGTTCTGGACGATAAGCCACTGCTCAATAATGTCAGATGAAGTAGACAGCTTGAAGACCCAGTTCTGAATGTCTTTCTTGAACGGAGCATTGTATCTATGCAAAGATATAAGGGCAAGGTAAGATTCTGGCAGCATTACCATTCTACCAACAACAAAACCTGACTTTGATCAACTGAAGGTCATTATCTATAGCCAAGTCAGTTGTTCATACCTGTTGCTCAGCAATGATCCCAGCAGCATCAAACTATCCTCCATGGTAGCGACTATCTCAGAGGTCTCTGTACCTTTCAGCATTAGCTCTCCTCGGCCCTTGAAGGTCATGAAACTCAGAGACTGACTGGACCATACATCCACCACCTGGGCCAGCTTGGCCTCGATGTCCTTCTCCTTGACCGCCGAGATGCAGATATCCTGAGGCGGCACAACAAGACATGACAGTTAACATGTCAAACAGTGGGGAAGACAACTACAGAAACCCTACATCAAAGATGAAATCATGCTTTAAGCCTGTAAATAACAAATATAAGCAAACATGCATCATAATGGATTTTCCTGTAATAAATATTTAACTGAATTGTGTATTATAACACTAACCTCAATATCCTCCTTGTATTTCAACAGGTTTGCCTCCATGATGTTCTGCAGGGCGAAAGTGTCTGACTCCACCTCAAACTTTTTGCCCGTCAGGCCGGTGATGCGGTCCCAGTGCCTCTGCTTCATGGCCTTGTTGGCCATCATCTCCAGCAGGGGGCAAGACTCGCTGAAGTCATCGATCCTCTTCTTCAGGTCCAAAAATGCCTGCCAGTCCTTCAGGCCTTTGGGCAGCTTCTTACACCTAGTGGTCAAACGATCTGTTACATCTCAACAACAGTAGACAATAAAAACAGAGTGAAACAAGAAGGTACTGTCCAATAAAACAAACAAATGTTCATTTTGCGCCCTAATGAATACGAAAAGGAAGCAACAAGGCCATTCTGAATCAGCAGAAATATAACATGACAGCAAAAGTACAGTACCTATTCTGGAAGTCCAAAAGCTCTGCATTGATCGCCTCAATGTCCACCTCTGTCCACAGAATGTCGTAGTATCCACTAATTTTGGCCATCACTGTGTCGTAGAGTCCATACAACTTCTGGAGTAAACTCAGCTCTTTTCTATGGTGAAAAAAGAAATAGGATCATCTTTATCGTGTCATCTATCTACACTGTTGATGAAACAAGGAGGTTGAACATCATAGACATTCATTTCAGTGATATCACTGTTCTACAAGTTACAACCAATGATGTATTGTATATAAACCTAGATTACCTATAAGTATGTCTAAATATGTGGTGTACTGTATATACACTCAGTGTGCAGTTTATTAGGTACACCACCCAGTTTACGAAAATGGTTAGCTCCAGACAGTGAGTCATGTGGCCGTGGTGTGCTATATACAGCAGGCAGAGATCCATTTAGGCATTCAGTTACTGTTCGATTGAACATTGAGAGTGGTATGATCGTCTGTGCCAGGCACGCCGGCTCTAGTATCTCAGAAACATCCGGCCTCCGTGGTTTTTCACACACGAGTGTCTAGGGTTTACAGAAAATGGTTCGACAAACTAAAAACAGTTCGTTGATGAGAGGTCGAAGAAGAATGGCAAGAATTGTGTAAGCTAACAGGTGGGCGCAGTGGTGTGCAGAACGGGATCTCGGAATGCAAAACTCAGTCCTTGTCACGGATTGCAGCAGACGACCACACCGGGTTCAACTCATATTAGCTAAAAACAAGAAGTGGCTCCCGTGGGCAGGAGATCACCAACACTGGACAATTGAGGAGTGGAAAAACATTGCCGGGTCTGACGAATCCCGGTTCCTGTTGCGTCATGCTGATGGCAGAGTCAATATTCGGCGTAAGCAGCATGAGTCCATGGCCCCATCCTGCCTGGTGTCTATGGTACTGGCTGGTAGAGGTGGTGTAATGGTGTGGGGAATGTTTTCCTCCTGTCACAAGTTAGTTCCCAAGGTACACATTGAGGAACATTTCCATGCTCTGATGAATTCAAGCTGTTCTGGAGGCAAAGGGGGGTCTTACTGTCACACCCTGACCATAGTTTCCTTTGTATGTTTCTATGTTTTATTTGGTCAGGGTGTGATCTGAGTGGGCATTCTATGTTGTGTGTCCAGTTTTTCTGTTTCTGTGTTTAGCCTGATGTGGTTCTCAGAGGCAGGTGTTAGTCATTGTCTCTGATTGGGAACCATATTTAGGTAGCCTGTTTGGTGTTGGGTTTTGTGGGTGATTGTTACCTGTGTTAGTGTTTGTGCCATACAGGACTGGTTTCGGGTTTTCACATTTATTGTTTTGTAGTTTGTTCATGTATAGTTTCTTATAAAAAAAAACATGAACTTCAACCACGCTGCGTATTGGTCCGCCTCTCCTTCAACGGAAGAATCCCGTTACACTTACCCAGTACTAAATGGGTGTACCTAATAAATTGGCAACTGAGTAAGTCTGGTGAATAACATCCATTACAGTGTACCGTGTTTTTTGCAGAGCCTCATAATCTGTGACTGGTAAACCAAATAGCTGCTCTCCTGACGAGTAGGTGATGAATTTCCTCCACAGGTCGTCAAATCTGGCCTGAAAATATGGAGGAAAAGAAAAACACCCATGACTCATGCAACACATCTGTGAAGATTACTTGCTGTAAAACCCTTTTTTGTGTGTGTTTATGCGCGTCATGTGAAAGACATGTGTGTGTGTGATGTAGTGATATGTGTGTTAGTGTTACCTGGCAGATCTGCAGCCTAGTGCTGGCCTCGTTGGGAATTATCCCAGGCACCATTGGGCCTTCCTGCAACAAACAATGACCCCAAGAATGACCTACAGTTCATTCGGAAATTATTCAGACCCTTTGACTTTTTCAGCATTTTGTTACGTTATAGCCTTATTCTAAAATGTATTAAATGAAACATGTTCCTCATCAATCTACACACAATACCCCATAATGGCAAAGCATAAACTGTTTTTCCAATTAAAAACTCAAATGTATTAACAATGAAAAACAGAAATACCATATTTACATATGTATTCAGACCCTTTGCTTTGAGACTCGAAATTGAGCTCAGATGCATCCTGTTTCCATTTATCATCCTTGAGATTTTTCTACAACTTGACTGGATGGTTGTCCTTCTGGGTGGTTATCCCATCTCCACAGAGGAACTCTGGAGCTCTGTCAGAGTGACCATCGGGTTCTTGGGCACCTCACTGACCAAGGCCCTTCGCCCCCGATTTCTCAGTTTGGACGTGTTGCCAGCACTTGATGGTTCCAAACTGCTTCCATTTGAGAATGATGGAGGCCACTGTGTTCTTGGAGACCTTCAATGCTGCAGATATTTTTTGGTACCCTTCCCCAGATCTGTGCTTCAACACAATTCTGTCCTTCAACGTCATGGCTTGACATGCACTGTCAACTGTGGGACCTTATATAGGAAGGCGTGTGCCTCCAAATCATGTCCAAACAATTGAATTTACCACAGGTGGACTCCAATCAAGTTGTAAAAACATCTCAAGGATGATCAATGGAAACAGGATGCACCTGAGCTCAATTTCCGGTCTCATAGCAAAAGGTGTGAATACATATGTAAATAAGGTATTTCTGTTTTTTATTTTTAATACATCTGCTAAAAATGTCTAAAAAACTATTTAATTCCATTTTAAAATAAGGCTGTAACATAAGAAAATGTGGGAAAATGGAAGGGGTCTGAATACTTTCCGAATGCACTGTATCTACTGAATGGTAACTGAAGTAAATAAATGCAATGTGTTTATTTCTTCTTTACCAGTTCATACTGATCTGTAAACATCACAACATCCTTTTGGAAAACGGTGACTGATTCCAACAGGTTCCGTTTGAACTTGGGCTGCACACGAACCAGCTCGTCTTGCACTGATCTCTGGGGAAGCAAAATTGCTATTTTGACGCCATAATACTGTAGGTAATTCGTCAAGCATCTACAACTGAGTTGCAAACATGAGTTATTCCATAGGATAAATGTATAGTGGTAAACCATTACAACGGACCGCCTTGGACTGCAGTTTGATGAAGGAGTATCTGAGAGTATCCACCCCCTCCGCTTCCTCTTTGGTCACCTCCACTTCAAATCTATTCAGAATCCCATAGGCTTCCTAGCAGATAGTATGAGAAAAGTACTTAACAAATGTGTCTGTGAAATCTTCTACCATTGCAATCCACAAATCACAAGCCGTAGTTTGACTTATACCTCAATGGGTCCCAGGGTCATGTCTATCTTGATCTCGGAGTCTCGTATTTTGGACAGGGCTTCCATGGCGAAACGCACATCCTCCAGGTCTGCGATAGGCCTGGAGAGCTTTTTCAGGTGTTCTCCAGTGAAAGTCATGATCTCCATCATTTTCTTTTTGTACTGCTCATTCAGGTACTTGCACAAGAGCTTCTTCCAGGCCTTTGCCTCGACTGTCAGAGACATCTTCAGCGGAGCTACAAGAAAGGGAAATGATCACAAAATAAATAGCTGGCTAACTATTTGTGGTTTACAAAGTATCACAGACTTGTGAAGCAATTACAGTATGTAGGCCTTATGAAGGTTTCATTAAGCCTTCATGAGTTAAAGGCCGAGTTCGTAAACACCATACCTGTTGACATTTCAATGCACCCCAAAATAATGGTAGGCTTGATTTCATCAATCTCCTGTTCGAATGCCACATAGTGGAGGATTTCAGACTTGATCTGAGTCAGGTAGGGGTTGCTGTCCATGAACTCCTATTCAGAGAATAGTTAAGATTCCACAGGTTAGTGAGAAGGAAAGAAAAAAAACAACAACAATTGCACCGAATATGGGTGGCAGGTAGCCTAGCGTTATAGTGTTGGGCCAGTATCCGAAAGGTTGCTTGTTCGAATTCCCAAATCTGTCTATGTGCCCTTGAGCAAGTCACTTAACCCTAATTACTCCAGGGTCTATGTTGATAATGGCTGATCCTGGCCGTGACCCCAATCTTTGAAGGTGTCTCAGAGGAAGTTGGGATATACAAAAGAAAAACGTTTCCAGTTCACACATGCGTATAATACAAACTTGCACATGTGTGAAATAGGACAAATATCAGCACCCACCAAATTATTATATTATTACATGCCAACTTACTTAGTAGTAAACAAGCAAATAGTAACTAGAAAAAAAAGTTTGTGACTTGCATTGACACACCTTGACCTTAATCTGTCTGTCCTCGGCCCAGACCACCTTGAAGGGATGGAACTGCTTGAGAACATCACTGGCCGGTTTCCTCAGAGAGTTGACTGCTGATGTGAGGAGGACCACCAGTTTACAAATGTCCTTGTGTTCAGCTACGCTCTGATAGAAGTTCTTCAGCTTCCCTGCTGAGAAAACAACTCAAGTTACATACTCATTCATGTCATCAATACTCATTGTGTAATCAATGTCAACACAATTCAAAGAACTCTGCAAAATACAGTATTCAATTTCATGGGAAGTTGTATGATTCCTAATTCTAACAGTGAATTTTCCCAAGTGGAGATATGTACAATCTGTGTTTAGTGGTAAGATAAGATGGTGGCTGAATCTTACTGCCAGACTTGCGCTTGTCTTCATGGTGGTGCTCCTGTCCCCAACGGGCCACTCCCCGGCTCACCTCCAGCACCAGGTGGACCAGTCGGTTGATGGCCTGCTGGATGTCATCCAAACTGGGCACCATCACCTGGTGCAAAATGTAAAAATGTAATTATATAACATTGATTTGGGACTTTGTTATTTCAAATTGAATCTAAAATGAACTCACCACGTTGGGTATGGTGAGGTGGACTTCGGATTTGATAAAAGTCACCAGCTCCTCTGTGCTTGGTTGTGATTGGCTGAAACGTCCCTTTCTTGCTGACAAGCTGAACAGAGAAGTAAGACTCTTTAAAAATCTTTACACTCCTTCAAATTAGAATATCAGTCCAACATTTTGCACTATACAGCTGCAATGCATTTATTTTAGCTAAACCAAGGGACAATACTCTACATGACAACTCATGCATAGTTACGTCGCAACGAAGATTCTTCTTTTCAAAGTGTCCAGAGATAACCTTGTTGCTTTGACCAAGGCGTCAAGTAGCTTTGTGCTGAACCAGGCGTACATCTCTTTGCACTCCTAGGATCAGGATTGTTGTTAAAAGCATTGAAGTGTCCTGTTCTGTACAGTATATTTTGGTGGAGTCAGTGCAGGTAGATACTTACCTTCTCAAAGTCATCTTCTTTCTCAGATTCTTTGTCATCACTATGATCATCATCAATGGAGGTGTTAACTTCTTCTGAGAATGCCACATTCTTCCGCTCTGGAATACAAAATGACTTACATTTAAATTTGATGAGGATGTTTATGTATGAGTATGTTTATGGGATGAGATGTTAAGAGTTTCTGTGTTCTTTACAAGGTTTTTCATGAAATACCTTTAACAATTGGTACTTCCACAGGTTTCTTTACTTCTTTTGACTCGTAAATAGTATTGAATATCTCAATCAGCTCCTTCACTGCCTCTTCAACATGTCTGCTTTTGTGGTCCAAAATGTCTGCCCACTCCTTTGACTGGTTCTACAAAACAGAGTCATAGCAATTTCATGGTAAGAATAAGAAATCTGACAAGCAGGTAGTGCTTAGGGGGCGGTCATAGCAACTGATTAAAGCTGTAATTAACGATTAGGAATTATAAAAACTTTGGATCAGACAATTGTCTTATTTATTCAATATTTATGTAACAACTGTTTTTAAAAAGCTGCAATAATGTTGAAAGTCAAATAAACTAAAGTAACCTGTACACTGAGGTCTCCCCATTGTATTTACATCATTTACATGAGTAATTAGGGTTGAGTGCCTTGCTCCAAGACCACATCGACAGATTTTTCACCAAGTCGGCTAGGGGATTCGAACCAGCAACCTTTCGGTTACGGGCCCAATGCTCATAAATGCTAGGCTACCTGCCGCCCATTGGATGGGCATACCTCATTGGTGCTGATGAGGCCTTGCAGTGACGAGGGCCTGTCCTCTGGGAGATCGATCAGCACAGTCTCTGAGATGTCTTGAAGGACGGCATCAATGTGCATCTCACAGATGTCTCGCACCTGAAGAGAAACATAAAACAGAGCGCACGACTCAGCAACAAGTATTTAATTTAAACTAAATGCTCCACAATTATTACAGCAGTATTTTCAGTGTACCTTCTTTAGGAGATGGTTAAGTTCAGACATGGCGGTGTCAACATTATGAAAGAAGTTGTCCAAGATGAGAGATGACCAGTTGAGTAACACCAAGCCGTGGCGAAGCACAGACTCGACCTAAAGTGACCACAAACAACATAAATGACTTTATGAGGTAATACTAGCTAGTCTCCAAACAGTGCCATTTCTCCTTCAAAGGATCATACTGTATTTTAGACCATTTTAACTTTCTTACATTTTTTATCTTTGATGCCATCAGGTTGTAGAAAACTGCAGGTATTTTCTCACAGGTGGCCTCGTAGTTGCACAGTAAAGTCTGCAATAATAAATCTGGGCAATATGGTTCTTCAATTCATTGAATGTCTGTGACTCTGCATTGTCTAGGATATTACCTCCAGTCGAAGTTTGTTGGCTTTCATTGACCACTCTGTCTTGACCAGACGCAGAGCCTGATCAGGAACCTCCAGACCCATCTTCACCATGCACTTTGTCTCTCGCACTATCTCCGTGATTTTGGGATCGAAGTTGACGAGTAGTTTTCCTGTGTCCATGTGGCGGACTAATAAGGTTGCTTGTAAAGCTGTTAGCAAAGAAGGGGAAAGACGTGCATATTTTGTGAAATATGAGGGAAAAAATGAATTCAGATCAGATGAGACAAATGGATAAGCCACTGACCGTATTGGAGCTGTGAGACCTCCCTCATCCAGGCTCTGTGATAGAGAAGCTCAAACTCCACAAACACAGCTGCAGTCCGGTTGTACATTCTCACCACGTCCTTTCCCTCTGGACTCGACAGGATCTCTGAGTTTTTCTGTAGAAAGTGTTCGCAGTTAGTGTTGTTTCTCAGTAGATTCAATTCTTAGTAGATTTCTGAAACTGTAAGAGAAATCTTACAGGTCATGTTGTGAAGTTTGAACCTACCTCGATGTAGTGTATAGGTTCCTGTATGCTCCTGTAGAGCTGTCTTATCCAGAGGACTTTGCCAGCTATAGGGGGCATGTTCCTTGCCAATGGAGGGTCCTCTCTGTGAATCTGGTAGAGCTGCATGGATAAAGAAAAACTGTGCTCAAGTCTGATCCATAATGCATCTGTGCCTATAGGCTACCTGACCATTTTTACGACTACAGATTACATTTATAAACATACCTTCTTGACAGACTCCAGCTCTGAGACGTAGTGCTGAAGAATAAGCCCAACTGTGCTTGACACTTCTGTCTTTAGACAGGGCATGTTCAGCTTCTGAAATCTACAGACAATAACAAATACAGTGCCTTGCGAAAGTATTCGGCCCCCTTGAACTTTGCGACCTTTTGCCACATTTCAGGCTTCAAACATAAAGATATAAAACTGTATTTTTTTGTGAAGAATCAACAACAAGTGGGACACAATCATGAAGTGGAACGACATTTATTGGATATTTCAAACTTTTTTAACAAAACAAAAACTGAAAAATTGGGCGTGCAAAATTATTCAGCCCCTTTACTTTCAGTGCAGCAAACTCTCTCCAGAAGTTCGGTGAGGATCTTTGAATGATCCAATGTTGACCTAAATGACTGATGATAAATACAATCCACCTGTGTGTAATCAAGTCTCCGTATAAATGCACCTGCACTGTGATAGTCTCAGAGGTCCGTTAAAAGCGCAGAGAGCATCATGAAGAAAAAGGAACACACCAGGCAGGTCCCAGATACTGTTGTGAAGAAGTTTAAAGCCGGATTTGGATACAAAAAGATTTCCCAAGCTTTAAACATCCCAAGGAGCACTGTGCAAGCGATAATATTGAAATGGAAGGAGTTTCAGACCACTGCAAATCTACCAAGACCTGGCCGTCCCTATAAACTTTCAGCTCATACAAGGAGAAGACTGATCAGAGATGCAGCCAAGAGGCCCATGATCACTCTGGATGAACTGCAGAGATCTACAGCTGAGGTGGAAGACTCTGTCCATAGGACAACAATCAGTCGTGTATTGCACAAATCTGGCCTTTATGGAAGTGGCAAGAAGAAAGCCATTTCTTAAAGATATCCATAAAAAGTGTTGTTTAAAGTTTGCCACAAGCCACCTGGGAGACACACCAAACATGTGGAAGAAGGTGCTCTGGTCAGATGAAACCAAAATTGAACTTTTTGGCAACAATGCAAAACGTTATTTTTGCCGTAAAAGCAACACAGCTCATCACCATGAACACAACCATCCCCACTGTCAAACATGGTGGTGGCAGCATCATCTTTTCTTCAGCAGGGACAGGGAAGATGGTTAAAATTGATGGGAAGATGGATGGAGCCAAATACAGGACCATTCTGGAAGAAAACCTGATGGAGTCTGCAAAAGACCTGAGACTGGGACGGAGATTTGTCTTCCAACAAGACAATGATCCAAAACATAAAGCAAAATCTACAATGGAATGGTTCAAAAATAAACATATCCAGGTGTTAGAATGGCCAAGTCAAAATCTGTGGAAAGAACTGAAAACTGCTGTTCACAAATGCTCTCCATCCAACCTCACTGAGCTCGAGCTGTTTTGCAAGGAGGAATGGAAAAAAATGTCAGTCTCTCGATGTGCAAAACTGATAAAGACATACCCCAAGCGACTTACAGCTGTAATCGCAGCAAAAGGTGGAGCTTCAAAGTATTAACTTAAGGGGGCTGAATAATTTTGCACGCCCAATTTTTCAGTTTTTGATTTGTTAAAAAAGTTTGAAATATCCAATAAATGTCGTTCCACTTCATGATTGTGTCCCACTTGTTGTTGATTATTCACAAAAAAATACAGTTTTATATCTTTATGTTTGAAGCCTGAAATATGGCAAAAGGTCGCAAAGTTCAAGGGGGCCGAATACTTTCGCAAGGCACTGTATATGTCAAAGTAACATTTCCAGAGTTGGTTCTGAAATTTTTAAATATACCAGCATGCTAATTCCATTTGTGAGGTAGACTACTCTTACATGGCTCTACCCAACGAATGTAAGAGTGGTGCTGGTACATACTATATTTGCTATCACGTAAGACTCTAGATTGCAGGGAATGGCGGTTAAACGTGTTAAAAAATATATATATATATCTGAGTCGAAAGTAGGGCACTGCCCCCTAAATTCCTGGGGAGAACCCGGTCTTATTTTTATTAAAATAGTTTGAGTGATATTTTCTACCTTTTCAGAAAAAACAAGGCATGCTGAGACGAGAGGATTTTGGAGAAACAGGAATTCATGAACATCTGGAGCTGGTTCTAAAGAAGATAAAGGACAACAACATCCTAGAATTAGGAATTAGAACTCTGACAACATGTTGAGCTGTGAGCTTTTCTTTGCCTACAAACAAAACAAAGCAGTTTAGACTCATCTACTCAAACCAAGTTGAATAAAACATGCCTCGAGGTTGCTTATCTGAACCATGAACTCTGCAAAGTCCACCTCAAACTCTGCTTTTCTGGGGGCCAGGATGTCATACTGCTTCTTCTTCATGGTCAAGTAGATGTTCTGGAACTTGGAAGCCAGAGTGTCTATACCCTCAATGGTGGACTGTCCCAGGACAGAGAAGGTCTTTACTGCAGTGATCATCCGAGTGATCTGAAAACAAGAAAGAAATTAATCTCAAATGTATAGCAGCAGGCCTTGTTTTTTTTATGGAAAAGGTTGGCTGCATTAATGAGGTACACACCTTCTCCAGTCTCTTGCAGAAACCCTCAAACTTGCCAAAGATGTACATCTCTGACACCTCAAAGGGTTTCTCCCCAGGCCTCTCCAGGGTTTGTTTCTTTGTCTTGTGGAAGCAGGACTGATACTCCCGGAACAAGTAGATACAGTCCTATCAAACCCCCAAAATGGTCAAAACTCAAACCTAGTGTAAATCAGGGGTAGAATTGACCATATTTTTGATGCCATCATCAATCACCTGTATCTTTTTGATGATGTCTTGTGTATCCTGTTCCCAAATTCCAGAGGTGCCGTTGTCAGTAATGTATGCTCTACATGCTGTAACCATCTGATTTGTGACCTGAGTGACAAATATTACAACAACCAAGCTTTAAATACATGTGCTCCAATTCAATTCCATGTCAGTTCCCATAGCTGATAAAGCCAAGTGGGTAATTTGTTAAAGAATTAATAATTCCATTAACTTTTTTATTATCTCTGATGGAATACAGAGAAAGTACTTACTTTGATGAAGAGTGAAGTCATTCGTTCAGATGTATTGTAATATTGTGACACACTGTGGATCATTCTAATGGCATTGATAAGGTTCTGAATGCTCTTGGCCATGGTGACCTGAAATAAAACATGTTCACTTGTGAAATCAATTAGAATAAAACATTTCAAATCAGAATAATGAAGACTAATTAATCATCTTATTTACCGGGTCACAGTTGTAGAGAGGTTGGCAGACTTTTTCGAGGGTGTACAGGAATTTCACATTATCCTTTGCCTCGTTGGCACAGTCGGTTATTCTGGCATCCAGCTCTCTCCACAACTAAAGTAAATAATATGTACCAACAACAGGAACATGTCAACATTATGTTGGAGCATGTAATGGTATACATTTCATTTTCATTGCCACTTCAGGAAGACAGACAAGTGATGATAGTACCTTTAGAGTCTTGGAGCGGTTGATATTGAGTACATTGACCACGGCCTTGCACTCGGGGCCCTTGATGTGCTCAATGATAGAGTTGAACTTAGCCGACATTCTCTTCCAGTGCTCTAACTCAGTCAAAGGTCCTGAGGCATCAGCTTCTTTCCTCATTTGATCACTCTCTGTAAGGACCTGGGGGTCATAGAAATAGAGTTGAAGAACAGAAGACTTGAAGTACTATGGATTGGCAAGTACATTTTTTTTTACATTTGTGCGGTGTTACAGTATGTGTAGGTTCATAGTACATAGACAGTCATACTCTGTAGTACCTGCTCAATCTGTTTGTACCACATCATCAACGCTTCCTCGAGTTGATGCACCATGTCAACATCTGCTGCTGCTGCTTTTACGTCTTCAAAGGATATCAGCCTGGCGAATTCAATGTTTGAGGCCGTTTTCAGTTGAACAGTGCCTTCGATGCATGCTTGCATTCCTGCAGTACATCATACAAATCAAAGTGTTGCCTACGTTTAACAAACTGACTAGACTTGTTGTCAGCTCAAAATCATGCAGAAAACAATAATTGAATGATGCTGTAGGCCTACTGTGTGTGTACACTACTGTTAAAAATTTTGGAGTCACTTAGAAATGCCTTTGTGTTTGAAAGAAAAGCAAACTGTTTGTCCATTAAAATAACATCAGATTGATTAGAAATACAGTGTAGACATTGTTAATGTTGTAAATAACTATTGTAGCTGGAAACGGCATATTTTATATGGAATAGCTACATAGGCGTACAGAGGCCCATTATCAGCAACCATCACTCCTGTGTTCCAATGGCACTTTGTTTTAGCTAATCCAAGTTTATCATTTTAAAAGGTTAACTGATCATTAGAAAACCCTTTTGCAATAATGTTAGCACAGCTGAAAACTGTTGTTCTGCTTAAAGAAGCAATACAACTGGCCTTCTTTAGACTAGTTTAGTATCTGGAGCATCAGCATTTGAGGGTTTGATTACAGGTTCAAAATGGCCAGAAACAAAGATTAGCTTCTGGCTAGCTTCTATGGAGGATTACAGATTTGAGGTAAATAATACTTTTTTTTTTATAAATATAAATTGGTGAGGCGGGTTGCAGGAGAGAGTTTTGAAGATGAGTTTATGGAAAATAAAAATATATATAAAAAGGTATGTGAAAAAAGTTGTAAATATATATATATATACGGGACACGGCAAGACGAGGACAAAAGACGTCTGAACTGCTATAACATCTTGGAACGAATGATCTATCTGGAGCATCAGCATTTGTGGGTTCGATTACAGGCTCAAAATGGCCAGAAACAAATAACTTTCTTCTGAAACGTGTCAGTCTATACTTGTTCTCAGAAATTAAGGCTATTCCATGTGAGAAATTGCCAAGAAACTGAAGATCTCGTACAACGTTGTGTACTACTCCCTTCACAGAACAGAGCAAACTGTCTCTAACCAGAATAGAAAGGAGGGAGACCCCGGTGCACAACTGAGTAAGAGGACAAGTACATTAGAGTGTCTAGTTTGAGAAACAGATGCCTCACAGACAAAGACAATGACATTTCTAAGTGACCCCAAACTTTTGAACAGTAGTGTGTGTGCACAATTTTGTTTTATTATTGTAACTCTCTCACCATCTAGGAAATGAATATAACGAGTGATTGTGTCTTTGAAGTTTTGTTTATCCTTCTCTCCATGTTTCGACTGATTCAAGGCACCCCAGTTTTCTGTTGCACAGACAGCTGGCATCATAATCTTTGACAACAGATTCCTGGTGCCTTTTAATAGACCCTCAGCGGCATCTAGCATAGAAAAATAAATCTCCTACAAAAAGAAAGGGAATGGAAATTGACCAAGCATTAACAGTCAGAAAACTCATGATTAGAGCATTCCTTTGTATTCAATATGGACCTATTATGAGGCTATCATAGATTATATGTACAAAATACAAAATCTTAGTCCTTCAGTTCAGAAGTCTCTACCTTCCGTAGATCTTCCATAGAATATCTCACCTCATGTATGTTTTTTATATTGACAGGAACGTCAATTTTAGTTCGTACAAAGAATGGGCACAATCCTGTCAGACATGTCTCAGACAAATTGGCTAAAAATAGTCTCATTATTATGGCTCCTTTTGCAGTTCCAGGAAAGGTGCGTCCACACTCTAAAACAAAATAAAATTCAATTGAATTGAACTTGCGCCGTTTAAAAGGTCTGAGTCAGAGTGAAAGGTGACATAAACAGACAATAAAATGTTTCATATCTATTTCACAAAAATCTATGAAGAACAATAATGTATTGGTGCCAATGTGGCTCTATAGTAAAGAAGAAATACAGAGGTAATCATCCTTCATTCACCTATTCCTGGGACTTCTGTCTCTTGGTAGACAAATGCGATGGTTTTACTTCCTCCTTTGGCAAAAAAATCATCAAATGGTGCCAACTGTGGGGGGCAGAGTGTCTACAAGATATCTCAGATCTTTGTTGTTCATCAAGCAGGTAAAAGTTAAAGAATTTGACCAAACAACAACAATTCATAGGGAACCTCAACAGCTTGTTGGGATTCATATCAATTACAGTTCTACTCACAGAAGGAGCATCTAAAACAAACTCTTCTACTGCTTGTAGTTCGAGGGAGAGCCTGTCAGCCAAGATCTCAAAGATGTATTTGTGCCCAGAGGTAAGTAGCTTCTTTCGAGCTTCTCTTGATTCCTTGTACCTGGCCTGAAAGGACAAAGTGTCAATGTTACTCTAAATGGGGTGGTGTGCTGTGCACATCAGGCAAACTGAGTGTAAGGTGGGACTGTAGCAGCCCAAAGTAAAACAATGTATTATACTATGAAGTGATAGCAGCTACAATTGTGACTTTGTGAGCACATAGGCCTGGGCAGCTGAACCTTCATTGAGCAAGTTCTCATCACTTCTTGTTCTCATCTCAAATTCCTCCATGACTATTCATCCAACAGACCTGCTTCTCCTTCATGGTCTCCTGCACAGCCTGGACACAACTACCAGATCGATGGAACTTGCTGCCCCGCCGGCCTACAGCACCTCGATCTGTGGGCACGTTGTCAGCCATGGGGCTAGGGTCACCTGTGCTATCTGGGTGATTGGTTCCACTCATCTTTTCATCTGCAAGGATGTGATTCAGGAGTCAGGAAAACATAGTCAATCAACAAAATCAGGATTTTGGCTAGAAGAAAGGTCTGTTGCTTTATTTGAAGCGATGATAAATGTCAGAAAATAAGAAATTCCAGATTAATCAGGAAAAATCCCATCCCTGCACTTGAGGACTACCTTTAGATTGTTGGTAATAATAACGTTAATTTAACTAGCTTTATTGAATGATAGGGGTCACTGGTAATGTTAGTGTCAATGATTTAAATATACACTAAATCACAAATAGGGGGCGCTGTGTTGTAGCCACCATGTCTCCATCTTGGCACTCCCCACAAATGTAAAAAATATTTTTGGACGCTATAGAAATTAATTGATTAATGTCTACATTTATTTTTGTCACATTTATTCTATTACAGAAACCTTAATGCATACTTTAAAATTACACTGCATTCGGAAAGTATTCAGACCCCTTGATTTTTCCACATTTTGTTACATTACAGCCTTATTCTAAAATTGATTAAATAATTTTTTTCACAATACCCCATAACGACAAAGCCAAAACAGATGTATTTTTTAAATGTCTGCAAATGTATACAAAATGAACTGAAATATCACATTTACATAAGTATTCAACCCTTTACTCAGTAGTTTGTTGAAGCACCTTTGGCAGCGATTACAGCCTCGAGTCTTCTTGGGTATGAAACTATAAGCTTGGTACACCTGTATTTGGGGAGTTTCTCCCATTCTTCTCTGTAGATCCTCTCAAGCTCTGTCAGGTTGGATGGGGAGCTTCGCTGCACAACTATTTTCAGGTCTCTCCAGAGATGTTAGATCGGGTTCAAGTCCAGACTCTGGCTGGGCCACTCAAGGACATTCAGAGACTTGTCCCCAAAGCCACTCTTGCGTTGTCTTGGCTGTGTGCTTAGGGTTGTTGTCCTGTTGGAAGGTGAACCTTTGCTCCAGTCTGAGGTCCTGAGTGCTCTGGATCATGTTTTCATCAAGGATCTCTCTGTAGTTTGCTCCGTTCATTTTTCCCTCGATCCTGACTAGTCTTCCAGGCCCTGCCGCTGAAAAACATCCCCACAGCATGATGCTGCCACCACCATGCTTCACTGTAGGGATGTTGCCAGGTTTCCTCCAGACGTGAGACTTGGCATTTAGGCCAAAGAGTTCAATCTTGGTTTTATCAGACCAGAGAATCTTGTCTTTGGGGAACTTTTGGCAAACTCCAAGCGGGCTGTCATGTGCCTTTTACTGAGGAGTGGCTTCCGTCTGGCAACTCTACCAAAAGGCCTGATTGTTGGAGTGCTGCAGAGATGGTTGTCCTACTGGAAGGTTCTCCCATCTCCACAGAGAAACTCTGGGGCTCTGTCAGTGACCATCGGATTCTTAGTCACCTCCCTGACCAAGGACCTTCTCCCCTGAATGTTCAGTTTGGTTGGGCTGCCAGCTCAAGGAAGAGTCTTGGTGGTTCCAAACTTGAATGATGGAGACAACTATGTTCTTGGGGACCTTCAATGCTGCAGACATTTTTTGGTACGCTTCCACAGATCTGTGCCTCGACACAATCCTGTCTCGGAGCTCTACATAAAATCCCTTCGACCTCATGTCTTGGTTTTTGCTCTGACATGCGCTGTCAAATGTGGGGCATTACATAGACATGTGTGTGCCTTTCCAAATCATGTCAAGTCAATTGAATCTACCACAGGTGGACTCCAATCAAGTTGTAGAAACATCTCAAGGATGATCAATGGAAACAGGATGCACCTGAGCTCAAATTCGAGTCTCATAGCAAAGGGTCTGAATACTTACGTAAATAAGGTATTTCTGTTTTCATGTTTAATACTGTTATGACCTGACTAGATCATAAATGAACAATTGTCCAGACAGAGGCTTGAGTTTACGAATTGACGGTTTATTACACCAACTTTACACAGGCTACTGTTTGGGCCGTAGCACACGCCAAATAGATGACAGATAACCCACAAGCCAATCGTGACCTTCTCTTGTGAAACCCAGACGTAAGAGAGAACAAAGGCTGAACCTGGTCTTAACTTCCAATGCTCCACCCCCCTGCCCAACCCCCCTCCACGCCACTCCGCCAACCACCAGGATGCCCGGCATCAGAACATTCCAGGCATTCCCGTGATTGGCAGATAGCAGGTTGATTGACAGGTCGGACCCCGCGAACACCGGGTACTGGTCAGTACAACACAACCACCTCCTAGCCTAACACATAACAAACACACAGCTGTCTGTGCGGGTCGCTACAATACATTTGCAAAAATGTCTAAAAGTCTGTCTTTGCGTCATCATTATGGGATATTTTGTGTAGATTTATGAGGATTTTTTGTATTTAATCCATTTTAGAATAAGGCTGTAACATAACAAAATGTGGAAAAAGCCAAAGGGTCTGAATACTTTCCGAATGCACTGTATATTATGTGAGCAAAACATAGATTAAAAAAATGTAAATGTATATGAACATTTTCCATGAAATTACTAATGTTAAGCTACTGTCCGTGCTACAACAAAAACATACTTTAAAATTTTAAACTAACATTAACGTTATCTATGTAATGTTAGCTAGATAAAGGTATCTAACGTTAGCTAGGTAATGCGTATGACAATTACCAACAATACAGTAGCTAGCCAACGTTTATTAACGTTAGCATAACGATCAGGTTGCACCATTAACACCGGTATGTAACATTATGTTTGGCCAGTTGAACTTGTTAAATAAAAGGTACATAAACATTGCCTCGGCTAATTTACTGGCTGTTGTTTTAATATTCAAACTAAAATACATTAAAATATCATAATTACCGTTTAGCCCGTTTCAGCAGGTTGACTCCATTATTTCAAACAAATGTTTAAAATCCAACTGCCACTCTCGAGCTGCAGCCTAAGGCTCGCGATCGAACATGCATGATTACAACCGGCTCGAGTATGAATCCGCACTTGGACCCATAATTTCTTGCTACTGCTGAGATTGCTTAACATTTCCTGGTATTCAAGGATATACATTTACAACCAGTCCTGAGCACTAACATCTACAGTAGACACTAGTAAGTACCATTCTCTTCTTTCATGGAGATAACGTTAGCTAGCTATAAGTGCATTGGTAATCTTCAGAGAAAATAGTGTCTTCAATGCTGTTATATTATTTTCAAGCAGTAGCACTATAATGCACACACAACTAGCTAGTAACCTTTGACAGTTGGGTACTCTGTGGAAACATTTACATTTAAGTCATTTAGCAGACGCTCTTATCCAGAGCGACTTACAAATTGAATCATGGACATATACTCAGTTTCAATAAATGAGCCTTATGCTTGTTACTGTAGCTCAGTGGTAGGCAACCCTGTTCCTGGAGTGCGGACGATATTGCAGGATTTTGTTCCAACTAGGCACCACACCTGACCAACTGAGCTAATTGATAAGTTCAATGGTTGCCTAAATTCAAAACACCTGGTCTTCCAGGACGGTTAAATTAAAAACATGAAGTGCATGCTGCACTCCAGGATCAGGGTTGCCTGCTGGAGCTACTTCATTTTTTGTGTGTGTGTGTGTGTGTGTGTGTGTGTGTGTGTGTGTGTGTACAGATAGTCTATAAGTGCTTAAAGGTGTGCTTTAGCCCAAGTATTCGTGACAGCACAAATACTGTCCGTGAGTGATCATATAGGTCTATACGCCTTGAGGGTACATAGTATATCTATTTTTTTCTCTGAGCTGTACACTTTTGTATCTCTCCTTCCATCAGCAATGTCGGGAAATCCAGCAGTGGTGATGCGTTTGGTGGCTTCGGTTTACGCAGTGGCAGAGAAGGCAGGAGCTATCATACGGAGGGATCGTGGAAAAGGTTGGACTTACTGAACGCAGAGTGGGGCAAAGTGCTGAATTGAGGGAGATTGATAGACAGTGAGATGGAGGCTGAATGTTGTTTATAAATTATCTCTCACTCTCTCTTATGTGGACAGACGGCGGCTAACGATCTACAGACACTGGCAGACAGGCAGGTCCAGCAGAGCATATGTGCCTCCCTATCCAAAAGCTTCCCCAAAATCACCATCATCGGAGAGGAGGTGGGTGTGTATAACATCAGGTATTGAGCTTAAGGGTTGCACTATTGTCTGGGGCAAGTGAACTCAGCAGTCGCGCAAGTTGAGGTTGCCCAAGGTGATTATTTTTTTAAACAACAAGCCTAAAACAGATCTTCCTGGTTCATCCCTATTGTTTAAGTGAAATATGGACCATTTATGGCAGCTGGGTAAATTGTGGTTGCCCCATTTAGATAGGTTATTATATTTTTCTAACATTGGGGCCACACTGGAAGTGTAACTTTTAGTCAGTGGGAGCAGAGCGCTAGCCGCTATGTCAGATCTTAGAATTCTTGAAAATAGAACCAGAACTTACTTTTACACTGGAGCAGCGCAAGCCTTTCAATGAGCTGGCATGCTTACGACAGTTTTCTCTGAAATTAATTGGAGCGTCTCACACTCTGCAAAAGTTATGCGTCCGATGTAGCAGGCCAGTAGAACAGATTTTTCTGCTTCCTCCCTGTTGTTTAAGTGCTCTCCCTGCAGTTTTGCGTGTAAACAAATGTTATTTTACATTTTCAGGAAAGTGACTAATCTTTGGACAACCTAAAAATACAGCTGACTTGTCCGATTGGCAAGTATTTTCAGACCTTAATGTAAATCCATGCAACTTGCATGAATAGGATCTGTCCTAATGTTACTGACCAATTCATTTTGATGTAAAGATTAGAGTACACAACACATGTTGCACAACATCTGTCTTAACAGTGAACATCTCTCACATCAGGATCTGCCAGAGGAGGCTGTTAAAGAAGACCTGATTGAGAGCAGTCATTTTGAAGAAATCCTACAAGTCCTTTCCATTGGAATACAGTGCCCTCAAAGAGGAGGTGAGACGCAGGGACTTCAGAGCTGAAACTGAAACCTACTGTACTGATTTGGATCATTTTCTGGGTACTGACTTTTCATTCCAGCTGTGTTTCTGTGTTTGAATGTCCCGGTGTCTGAATTTTAGCTGGTTGTGTGGGTTGACCCCCTTGATGGCACTAAAGAATACACTGAAGGTAAGCTTACTACAGCGTTATTATTTTGCCAGTCTTTTGTTTAGATCACTCATTACAGGCTTCCAACACATACCCTCGATTACTACCAGGTATTTCAGTGTCACTCTTCTCTTACACTTCCTCTTAGACCTATGCATTGTCCTCTTTGACAAAAACCTGGGGAACATTTAATTCAGTCATCTCCTAATCATCAGTGCTGATTCCCTTTTTCACTCTCTTTCCTGTCACCCCTGCTGAGCAGCAGCCAAGTGTCTTTACCTGCCACATCAGGTCCAGATGTGTCATACGGGGTCGGACGCCCAGCTTCTCAGCACGACTCTCCGTATGGTGACAGAGGGAGGGTTTTGGGACTGGGAGCGACAAGAGCAGAATAGGTGAAGGATAAAGGAGGAATGCTTGGACTTCTAAATCTTTTTTTTCTTTGCTATTATACTACCCTTACATCACTTGTTTGTTCTTCATGCTGGAAAACTACCACAGTATGTCTACTAGATATACAGTGTGATGTCGATACTTGTGTGAAGTCCACTGTTTGTGTGTTCCCTTCAACTAACATGTCATCTGATCTCAGGTCTTCTTGAGCACGTGACTGTACTGATCGGCATTTCATATGGAGGGAAGGCCATTGCCGGGGTCATCAACCAGCCCTTCTTCAATTACCAGGTACCAACAAGTGATCGACGACAAATAATCTTTCTGCCTTATACCCTCTCACCTATCAGTGCACGTTGAGTAGGGAGAAAACATTTTAGAAATAGGGAGCTAACAAATTCTTCATTTTCAGTTGCAAAACTTTTTGCTACATTGTGCCCAATTGAACACGACCTTGGTCCGTGAGTGTGTAATGTCCTGTGTTTTGTATCCACAGTTGGGGACGGAGACAGCAGACATGTGGGGAATGCCGGGACTGGGCGCCTTTGGGTTCGAGCTACAGGAGGTTCCGGATGGCCGCCGCATAGTCACCACGACCCGTTCCCACAGCAACAAACTTGTCAGACACCGTGGATGCCATGGTACCTCATAATGTGATAAGAGTTGGCGGAGCAGGAAATAAAGTGAAATGAGAAGGTATGGTGGGGGTACATAGGTAAACATCAATAAAATGTCTTATTTCTCTGAACCCTTTCTTTGTGTGATTGTTCAGCTTGTGGAGGGGAAGGCCTCAGCCTGTCTTTGCCAGTCTAGGAACTAAAAAAGTGGGACACTTGTACCCCTGAAGCCATCCTGCATGCATTAGGAGGTAAGCAACATCCTCTTGATCATATTGAAAGTACCTCTGAGTAATGATAAAATAATGGTGTCTGTTTTTTTCTTTCTTGTCCATCCCTCTGCAGACATGCATGGCAGTGTGTTGTGTTACAATGCTAATGTTAAGCACATTAATTCTGCTGGGGTGCTGGCCACACTACACAACCACCAGTACTACACCAGCAAAGTGCCCCAGTCAGTCCTGCAGGCCCTGATTGATAAATATAATTTACAACTGTTATTGTCCAAAAACCTTGCCAAATTATTTTTTTAAATTATAGCACCTAGTCATGAATGGAATGTTTTAATTTCCATAATTACTTGTATAAAATCAACATTGTACCCCAAAGTAATTAATCATGAGCCATAAACAATAACTAGTAATGCTGCATACTTCAAGAAAGGTTCATATCTCACCTTTCTGGTAAAAAAAAGTTATGAAGTGTAGTCACTTGACACAAGCAGAACAAATAAAATGTGGTATTTCCAATTCAAAACTATGAACAAGGCTTGAAATGACATGCTTTCTTAATATAGTATAACCACAAAATGGCCAACAAAAGTGAAATCTTAAGTGTGTATATTTTCTAAAGGTCTCGATTAAAGCGTCTGACCTGATCGCTGTGAACGTCTGAGCACTAGCTTAGCTTCCTTAACGCGTTTGGAACTCACCTTAATCTTGTCAGTCTGACTTTTTAAATTCAAAGTATTATGTCAATGGCTATAAATCAGTGCTATAGTGACAAAACCACTCATGCTACATTATCTAAAGGATTGCAGGCATGTGGCTGTAAATTAGGGTTCAGCCATGAGTTGAACAGTCAGAAGAGGGAATTAAATGGTAGGAGGAACATCCCAGCGCCAAGTGGTTTCAGATCATTCTACTTTACACAGGCTCCAAAAAAATATACCACTGTGTCTTTGGGAAACAGGGATATTGCTCAATGCAAGCCATTTAGATCTACGGCGTCCACATAAGTGAAAATGTCAGTCGGAACCCGGTACCAGAACCACGCAGGTCCCCTAAACAGGGGACATTTACATCTGAGGTCATAAGTGTAAAAAAATGTTTTTTTACTGTGTAGATACTTTTGGGCTAGAAAAAAAATCATGCCATGTTTGACACTTCTGGTATAAAGAATCACATTTGTACAAAATATTTCTAAACAGCCCAGACTGATTCTTTACCCAAATGAATGGCACAATAATCATGAAACAGACATAGGCCAAGGGTGCCTTCAAAACATATGAAACGCATGTCCAAACGATTTGATAAAACTGCTGATCTACATTTACAAATTGGTTGACAGATGTAATTATTACCTTTGATGGACAGTGGAACAATACTAGGCCCTCCAACACTGCTCCCATTGAGTAGCAGTGTTTTTTTTTAAGGCAGCCCAAAGAATAACAACAGACACCAGAGGCAGGGTCAACGGCACTGTTCCATTTATTCCATTCAAAGAGTGAAACGAAAATTTTACAAATCTCAAAACTGTTTAAAACACTGAGTTTCCAACTTCAAGAGACTGATAGATCAGAACAAGGCAAAGGGCGAGATATAGCCAACCTCAAACCTAAAAACCTCAGTAAGCTCATTAGGTGGATGACAATTCTGAACCAGATATTGGAATCATCTCTTGAAAAGGTACACATACTGTATTCACGTTCTGATGCCTTGCTGGTTGTTGACATCAGCCTCTTTCGGCTGTCCTCTAAGATCTACCACTAGGGGGCAGCAATGTCTAAGTAAGTGATCCCGCTACAAAGTGCCATCTCGGCCTCACCCCTAGCTTGGTAAGCATGTGCTTGACCCCCGTGTGATGTAATATGCCATGTGCCAAGAACTGCAGGGGCAATGGGGAATGCTGAAAACAGCTTGTGTAAAGTTAAAAACTTGTAATCGTCTAGTGGGGCCAACTGGCCGTGTTTGAGAAGAATATTATTTAACACCAATAGAAATCCGGTGCCTTTGACTGTTGCCTTAACTTTCCAAGCCACCACCATCTATACAGGAACACAGTTAAAGCAATGTTCATAAACAGTCTTCAGCAATTGAAGCAGGTTCGGTGGAGACAAGGAGGGGGCTGGTGGACAAAATTGATTCAAAACCAACAGGCATTTTAAACACCCATTTGTTGTGAACCCTTTGAGTTGAGGACACATGACCTTAACTATACTAGTTGTTAACTGTTAACATGTATACACAGTTAATGTACAGAATGTGTATACAATACATGCCCAGTGTGTATATACCGTCATTTTGTATGGTTCTGATAATATGCATTTGCACAAGTACTTTCAAAGTTGTTAATAGTTCATTAGTGTCTCCATAAAGAGAGAAATGAGTCCAACGGGGTGAAAATGACTTGCTCCAAACTCATTAAGAGACTAAACCATTCCACTCAGTTACTGTAGCCAAAACGACCAATGTTATTAGTAATATTGTGAGAAGGTTACACATTAGCAGGGTAAATTGTGAGACTGTGTGGAGAGGATCTCACGTTATTGTCTTGGAGAGTCAAGGCTGGGGTAAAGAACCCAACTCGCACGCACACACATATTATTCAATACTTTTCTATACCTGAAGGCAGAAAAGCATCCCTTCAGAATGCATTGCCCCTTTCCACAAAAGGTGTGTATCGTATTGCTGCACCTTAGCAACCCATTTCATAGCGTTGAAAAACCACATGTCACTTATATTATTAATAAAAATACCAACAAACAAGCAAAGAAAAAAAAAACGTTCACAGCAAAGATTTAATATTTTACACATGAAATGGGTGAGTGGGGGTCAGGGGGGCTAGAGCGCTTCCCATAGATGGGAGGGAGGGGACAGGACGTTGCAGGGGGCAATAGAGGAAATGGTGCAAGGAGGAGGCGAGATGGGGGCCAGGCGCTCACCTCTTCTTTGGGGCTTGGGCAGTACGAGGCGGGGTTACAGGGCGTCCCGTGTTCACTCCCCCATACTGGTACTTAGCTTTTTTCTCTGACGGCTTCAAAATCTGAGAGACAGTATTAATACTTAGTGTTAACAGCACTGGTAGACTCATCCACAGTGAGTGAGTGTGTGCGTGCGTGTTTGTTCTCACCTGAAAGGAACACATGAGGGACTCATCCACGCTCATCATGCCCCCAGCGTTGTCAAACTCCCCGCAGTAGTTGGGAGCTGAGAACAGCGTCACCAGCTGCCGTTTGGCAAAGAACTCATAGCCGTCCTCAACAACCTTCAGGTACAGAACAACACTTAAACATCCTAGAGTTTCATCTTAATGAACATAGCACTCAGTATCTCATGCATCCTAATGAACAGTGGTGTAAAAATACTTTAAAAAGTACTACTTTAGTCTAGGGTATTTTTTACAACTTGACTACATTCCTAAAGAAAATGATTAACGTAATCTCCATACATTGTCCCTGACACCCAAAAAGTATTCCAGGAAAAGAAAAGTCGAATTCACACACTTAAAGAGAACATCGCTACTGCCTCTGATCTGGCGGACTCACTAAAAACATACTTTGTTTGTAAATTCTGACAGTGTTGGAGCGTGACCCTTGCTATCCGTAAATGAAGGAAATTATACCATCTGGTTTGCTTAATATAAGGAATTAGACAATATTTACACTTTTGATAGTTAAAGTATATTTACAACCAAATACTTTTAGACTGACTTCAGTATTTTACTGGGACTTGAGTCATTCTATATTAAGGTAGCTTTACTTTTACCACCACTGCTAATGAACCAATAGCCCTCAGTATCTCATACATCCTAACGAACCAATAGCCCTCATTATCTCATACATCCTAACAAACCAATAGCCCTCAGTATCTCATACATCCTAACAAACCAATAGCCCTCAGTATCTCATACATCCTAACGAACCAATAGCCCTCAGTATCTCATACATTCTAATGAACCAATAGCCCTCAGTATCTCATACATTCTAATGAACCAATAGCCCTCAGTATCTCATACATTCTAATGAACCAATAGCCCTCAGTATTAGGTCCGGGACAATAACAGTATCGATACTTGTTAGTATTGTTGCAAAGAAACACACAAAACAAATTCAACTTCTTTAGGAAAACAGCCCAAATGTTGGAATCAAACACCATTATTTTGTCATCCAGTAGGGTTGCACGATTTGAACAAAATAACTAATTACGATTTTTGGGGCCGTATATTGCAATTGTGATTTTCAAACACTTGGAAATTTCATAAGACATGGTTAAAACAAGTGTCCAGGTAGAGAAGATCACTTATAAATTTATATCAAATGAATACATTCTGTGCTAACTGAATACAAAACCAAATCCCCAAAAAAATTGTTGAACATATGAGACAGGATTATTTCACCTACATATTAACAAACACATGAACATGACCAATAGTGTGCTATAAGTGCAGCACTTATTAATTCATTACTAACATTGAGCCCCTATTTTCTATACTACATACTATCAAAAGTATGTGGATACCTGCTCGTCAAACATCTCATTCCAAAAATCATGGGCATTAATATGGAGTTGGTCCCCCCCTATGCTGCTGTAACAGCCTCCACTCTACTGGGAAGGCTTTCCCCTAGATGTTAGAACTTGCTTTCATTCAGCCACAAGAGCATTAGTGAGGTCAGGCACTGATGTTGGGCAATTTGGCCTGGCTTGCAGTAGGCGGTCCAATTCATCCCAAAGGTGTCGATGGAGTTGAGGTCAGGGCTCTGTACAGGCCATTGAAGTTCTTCCACACCGATCTCAACAACCCATTCCTGTATGGACCATGTTTTGTGGACGGGGGGCATTGTCATGCTGAAACAGGAAAAGGCCTTTCCCAAACTGTTGCCGCATAGTTGGAAGCACAGAATCATCTAGAATGTCATTGTATGCTGTAGCGTTAAGAATGGCCTTAATTGGAAGTAAGGGTCCTAGCCTGAACCATGACAAACAATCCCAGATCAAACTTTGCACTATGCATTCGGGCAGGTAGCGTTCTCCCGACAAACCCAGATTTGTCCATCGGACTGCCAGATGATGAATTCATCACTGCTCCAGAGTCCAATGGCAGTGAGCTTTACACCACTCCAGCCAACGCTTGACATTGTGCATGGTGATCTTAAAAACTTGTGTGCAGCTGCTCGACCATGTAAACCCACTTCGTGAAGCTCCCAACGATCAGTTATTGTGCTGACGTTGCTTCCAGAGGCAGTTTGGAACTCGGTAGTAGGGTTGCAAAGGGTCGGAAACTTTCCGGTAAATTTCAGGCATTTTTCCTGATATTTTCCATGGGAAGTTAAGCCTGGGAATTTGGGGGATTTTGTTTAAAATCATCAAACGTTATAACTTAACAGTGAACCTTTTTTGTGGGATACACATAAGGAAATTCTAGGTCTTGTGGCATATTTTAGTTAAACTTTCACCAATTCAATGGAATTGCAACCCTCTGCATGCATAGTGCATTCATCCATCACATGTGCAGTGCATTCGTCCATCACACATACAGCTGATTCAAGATCTTGCACACTAATGAGATGCTACTGAGCCCACACTACTACACTGAGCCAAAGAGTACAGTCGTGGCCAAAAGTTGAGAAAAACACAAATATACATTTTCAAAGTCTGCTGCCTCAGTTTGAATGGTGGCAATTTGCATATACTCCAGAATGTTATGAAGAGTGATCAGATGAATTGCAATTAATTGCAAAGTCCCTCTTTGCCATGCAAATGAACTGAATCCCCAAAAAACATGTCCACTGCATTTCAGCCCTGCCACAAAAAGACCAGCTGGCATCATGTCAGTGATTCTCTTGTTAACGAGGACAAGGCTGGAGATCACTATGTCATGCTGATTGAGTTCGGATAACAGACTGGAAGCTTCAAAAGAGGGTGGTGCTTGGAATCATTGTTCTTCCTCTGTCAACCTTGGAAACGTGCAGTCATCATTGCTTTGCATAAAAAGGGCTTCACAAGCAAGGATATCTCTGCCAGTAAGATTGCACCTAAATCAACCAGTTATAGGATCATCAAGAACTTCAAGGAGAGCGGTTCAATTGTTATGAAGAAGGCTTCAGGGCGCAAGAAACTCCAGCAAGCGTCAGGACTGTATCCCAAAGTTGATTCAGCTGCAGGATCGTGGCACCACCATTACAGAGCTTGCTCAGGAATGGCAGCAGGCAGGTGTGAGTGCATCTGCACGCACATTGAGGCGAAGACTTGAGGATGGCCTGGTGCCAAGAAGGGCAGCAAAGAAGCCACTTCTCTCCAGGAAAAACATCAGGGACAGACTAATATTCTGCAAAAGGTACAGGGATTGGACTGCTGAGGCCTGGGGTGAAGTCATTTTCTCTGATGAATCCCTTTCCGATTGTTTGGGGCATCCAGAAGAAAGCTTGTCCGAAGAAAACAAGGTGAGCGCTACCATCAGTCCTGTGTCATGCAAACATTAAAGCATCCTGAGACCATTGATGTGTGGGGTTGCTTCTCAGCCAAGGGAGTGGGCTCACTCACAATTTTGCCTAAGAACACAGCCATGAATAAAGAATGGTACCAACACATCCTCCGAGAGAAACTTCTCCCAACCATCCAGGAACAGTTTGGTGACCAACAATGCCTTTTCCAGCATGATTGAGCACCTTGCCATAAGGCAAAAGTGATAACCAAGTGGCTTGGGGAACAAAACATCAATATTTTGGGACCATGGCAAGGAAACTCCCCAGACCTTAATCCCATTGAGAACTTATTGTCAATCTTCAAGAGGCGGGTGGACAAACAAAACCCCACAAATTCTGACAAACTCCAAGCATTGATTATGCAAGAATGGGCTGCCATCAGTCAGGATGTGGCCCAGAAGTTAATTGATAGCATGCCAGGGCGGATTGCAGAGGTCTTGAAAAAGATGGGTCAACACTGAAAATATTGCCTCTTTGCATCAACTTCATGTAATTGTCAATAAAAGCCATTGACACTTATGAAATGCTTGTAATTATACTTCAGTATTCCATAGTAACATCTGACAAAAATATTTAAAGACACTAAAGCAGCAAACTTTGCAGAAATTAATATTTGTGTCATTCTGAAAACCTTTGGCCACGACTGTACATGCTTTCTGGTAAGTTTTGATTAAATGCAAGTATAACTAAATGCATGCTATTCAACCGATCATTGCCCGCACCTGCCCGCACATCCAGCATCACTACTTTGGACGGCTCCGACTTAGAATACGTGGATAACTACAAATACCTAGGTGTCTGGCTAGATACATACCCTCGTAAAACTGACCAGCCTACCGATCCTTAACTTTGGCGATGTCATTTACAAAATAGCCTCCAACACTCTACTCAGCAAACTGGATGTGGTCTATCACAGTGCCATCCGTTTTGTCACCGAAGCCCCATATACTACCCACCACTGCAACCTGTACGCTCTCGTTGGCTGGCCCTCGCTTCATATTCGTCGCCAAACCCACTGGCTACAGTTTATCTACAAGTCTCTGCTCTGTAAAGCCCCGCCCTATCTCAGCTCGCTGGTCACCATAGCAGCACCCACTCGTAGCACATGCTCCAGCAGGTATATCTCACTGGACACCCCCAAAGCAAATTCCTCCTTTAGTCGCCTTTCCTTCCAGTTCTCTGCTGCCACTGACTGGAACGAACTGCAAAAATCACTGAAGCTGGAGATTATTATTTATTTTATTTTAACTAATCGAAGGATTTAATCATTTGCAATTATGTCTACTTATGATAAGGTAAAAAGTTTACGTTTACATATGATATGGAAAATATCCAATGCAAAAAATAACTACATTTAAATGGTATTAATATTAATTAGCATATTTTCATTAATTCACATATATTCCCACGGAAAGTTTCCACCTCTGAATATTCCCCAAAATGTGCAACCCTACTCGGTAGTGAGCGTTGCAACCATGAGCGTTGCAACTGTGAGACATTTCGCGGCTGAGCTGTTGTTGCTCCTAGAGGTTTCCACTTCACAATAACATTGCTTACAGTTGACCGGGGCAGCTCTAGAACTGACTGACCTATGACGGTGCCAAGTTGAAACTCACTGAGCTCTTCAGTAAGGCCATTCTACTGCCAATGTTAGTCTATGGAGATTGCATGGCTGTGTGCTGGATTTTATACATCTGTCAGCAGCAGGTGTGGCTGAAATAGCCGAATCCGCATACTTTTGTATGCATCTATATACACACACACAAAAGTAAGTGTGTGTGTGTATATATATATATATATATATATATACACACACATACACATTATGAGTAATAAGCTATGTTAGTTATTTATTCAGGCAGCCATAGGCTGCAGATAGAATAGGAAGCTTATGATTGAGTAATTATTTACCCTGAACAAAAATATAAACGCAACATGTAAAGTGCTAATCCCATGTTTCATGAGCTGAAATATGAGCCCAGAAATGTTCCATAAGCACAAAAAGCTTAAAGGTAATAACATGTTGTGCACAAATGTGTTTACATCACTGTTAATGATCATTTTATCCTTTGTCAAGATAATCTATCCACTTGACAGGTGTGGCATATCAAGAAACTGATTAAACAGCATGAACATTGCACAGGTGCACCTTGTGCCAGGGACAATTAAAGGCCACTAAAATGTGCAGTTGTCACAACACAATGCCACAGATGTCTCAAGTTAAGGGATATTGCAATTGGCATGCTGACTGCAAGAATGTCCATCAGAGCTGTTGCCAGATAGTTTAATGTTAATTTCTCTACCATAAGCAATGTACAACGTCGTTTTAGAGAATTTGGCAGTACATCCAACCGACCACACAACCGCAGACCACATGTAACCATGTCAGCCCAGGACCTCCACATGTCTGTAATAAAACCCTTGTGTGGCAAAAAACTAATTCTGACTGGCTGGGCCTGGCTCCCCAGTGGGTCGGCCTGGCTCCAGGCTCAATCATGGCTGCGCTACTGCCCAGTCATGTGAAATCCATAGATTAGGGCCTAATGAATTTATTTCAATTGACTGATTTCCTTATATGAACTATTTGTCATGTTGCCTCTTGCCGTCACCATAACTCTGAGGCACTTTTTGCACAGCACTTGCATTTGGTTGACATTGGTTTGCCTGTCGCTAAAATACTGCCAAATCACTGAAGATGTGCTCTTTGGCACCAAATCAACGTTCATTAGCACTAGCAGGACTCATTTTTCCGACACACTGAGGTCAAGCCACAGAGTTTCTAAACATCCTACTGTATGGTCTTTGGTGAAGCCCTCTCTTCTCATCACCATCTAACTGCGCGCCTGAAACAGGGATGCTTGTGATTCGCCTGCATGTGCACGCCATGCAGAGTAGGAGAGCCCGCTTGTGATTGGTCAGCATCCTTTGTGCATGTAAAGTGTGAATGCGCATCTCATTGGAGGAGGTACCATAGTGTAGGTTGTTGTATTAATGAAGTTTCAAAGAAAATAGAAAAATCGCAGCCTCTTGCAATATGGATAGTGCATGTCAATATCGCACTTACGATTTTAATTTGATTAAATCGTGCAGCCCTATCATACAGTCACATTTATTTTCCAAGTTTCAGCACACAATGTTTTACATACAGCAGGTTTTAAAGGTCTTCTTTCTGTTGCGATACTGGTATCGTCACAGCCCTACTCAGTATCTCCTACATTGGGTCAGTATAAAGGCTCTACCTGGTGGGCTCTGCAGATGAGGTCCAGGTCGTGGCGGTTGAGGAACTTGCTGACCACGTCGGCCCCAAAGGTGAAGGAGACGCCCCGGTCGTTTTCCCCCCAGCCCTGCACGTCTTTGTCTGGATCTGACCACAGCAGGTCACACAGCAGGCCTAGCACAGAGAAGGCGCGGTCAGCACAGTCAGAGCCAGTCACAAATATCACAAAACATGTAACTCCCCCGACACACACGTTAACACACCTGTGTCAGGGACATCAGTGGGCCTCATGATGCGTCGGATTTGCTCCATGGACTGCAGATCAGGAGAGAGACCTAAGGAAAAGGGATGATTGTTAATGAATAATATTTTTTTTTAATAATAGGGATTGAATTGATAGAAAAGCCCCCATGCATACTACCTCCATGGCAGCAGAAGATCTTCTCATCGATTATAGCGGCAATGGGCAAACAGTTGAAGCAATCTGTGAAGGTCTTCCACAGCTTTATGTTGAATCTGCGTTTGCCTGAGGAACACAACATAGATAGGACATGGAATTATGCTAAGAATTAGTAAAGATCACAAAAGCAATACTATTATGGATCCTCCATCCTCACGGAGAAAGATAACCGATTCAGCGTGTGTGTGTGTGACACTGCTTCCGGTCTTACACTCGTCATAGAAACCGTAGATGCGGTTGATGGAGGCACATTCGTGGTTTCCTCTGAGCAGGAAGAAGTTCTCAGGATATTTGATCTTGTAGGCCAGCAGTAGGCAGATGGTTTCCAGGGACTGCTTGCCTCGGTCCACATAATCCCCCAGGAACAGGTAGTTAGCCTCCGGGGGAAAGCCCCCGTACTCAAAGAGCCGCAGCAGGTCTGTGTACTGGCCATGGATATCACCTAGAGAGAGCAGAGGGGTTGGGAAGATGACCATTATTTGATGTGCCCTTTATTTTACCAGGGAAGTCACATTGAGATTTACATTGCCTTTCTTTTTTAAAGTGCAACCTGGACACCTGGAAGGAGTGGAGAAGAGAGTGAGTGACTAGACTTGAGCCAGATTGTGTCCTTGCTGGAAGGGAGATGGCCCCATCCAGCAGAGCCGCAGACACTCGAGGGAGACAGCATTTATATCCTCCTGCTCTACTTACTGAGCTAGGCCTTTGTCTCTCCAATGTGTTATCCTATCCTCTCCTTTCTCTTTGACATTATAGCTTAAAGACAACTGTGTGGTATGGATAGTGCCAGGACACCAGTGAATTTATAGGCATCTGTAGTTTTATTTACCTGAAGATTTCTATGAGGACAGGTATGGGTACCTGTTTCTTCATAATTCTGTATTTTATTCCATGAGTTTCAATTATATCATTGGGAAAGAGCTAGTAAGTAAGCATTTCACAGTGAAGTCTACACCTGCTATATTCGGCACATGACAAATAAAATGTAATTTGATTTAGGTAGGCTTCTGGACATCTTTCTCGGCCATGTAAAATCACTCACCTTAGGCCTATGTCAGCTTTTTATATTTTTCTAACCCTGGTATGACTCATTTCTCATACACAGCGAGAGAGACAGAGTGCTCAAGAGTAAAGATAGCGCAAGCGGGAGAAGTAATTGTACTGACCACAAATTTTGAGCGGCGCCTCCAGCTCCAGTAGGATGGGCTGGCTGAGGAAGATCTCCCGGGACTTGATGCACAACCCCCGCACCTCCGCCTCCGTCATCTGGACTATCTTCCCTGGACGGCATCCTCGCACTTCACAAAAAGATAGGGCGATCAATCACCACAACCATGAGTCATGACCCTGCTCTCCATTGTAATCATGCAGACTTTGTTTCACATTCTTTTTTATAGTCTTCAAATCAGTGCAGAATATGAAACCACCGTGTAAGTCCTAAAAGAAGAAACAAAAGTTGGACCAAATCCTTTTGATATCGTTGCAAAACCTCAAATTTCAATGTAATGTCATTCAGATCATCAGATGGCATAGATTTACACTTTGACCAATAATGATAATAATAATAATAAACACTGTTGAAATAAAAACAACTTCCAAGGCCCTAACCGATTTCTAATAGGATGACGACTACCGCATACCTAATGGACATTTAGAAAAGGCCTTCTGCTCGACTTCACAAATGACAGAGGATTGCAGGTCACAGCCATTTGACTTTCATTAACAGTAATCGATTGGCTAATGGTTTTTAGGGAGTCACCGAGTAAACCTCCCAGCTAGGACATGGATGACATTGAGTTGGGATTTATTTTTACTTTTAAGGCTTGCAATTTCGGGTTCAGCAATGTGCTGGCAACATGAAAGGAGTGAGAGTGAGACAGCAAGTGCAAGTGATTGTCATTGCTGCTGTGTGCAGTGTTCCAAGTGGAGATAAAGTGTCTTGAAAGCGTGTTACGTATAATACGTATATAATTTGATGGTAAAATGTTTTTTTTATTCATTCATAGTGTGTATTATTTTGGCTAATAAATACAGATGAGGTTGACTGTATTTTTTGTAAGTTTCATGTTAAAGTCACATGCACAAGTACAATTCCTGTAAACCCAAAAATGCAGTAATCTATGTCAGTCAATGTAGTACTACAATAACAACGGTAGGACAAAAACATGAGAAATAAAAATAACACCACAAGAAAATAAAAAGCTATATACACAGGGTCAGTTCCAATAGCATATTTAGACTGAACAAAATTGTTAAAACACAACCATTTCAACGGTTTCACTGAGTTACAGTTCATATAAGGAAATAGGCCCACCCACTTGGGAGCCAGGACAACCCATCTCTAAAACAAAGTTGAGGCAGTTTATGGTAGAGAAATGAGCATTCAATTAAATTATCTGGCAACAGCTCTGGTGGACATTCCTGCAGTCAGCATGCCAATTGGACACTCTCATAACTTGAGACATCTGTGGCATTGTGTTTGGCATTGTGTTGTGTGACAAAACTGCACATTTTAGAGTGGTATTTTATTGTTTAAAGCACAAGGTGCACCTGTGCAATGATCATGCTGTTTAATTAGCTTCTTGATATGCCACACCTGTCAGGTGGATGGATTATCTTGGCAAAGGTGAAATGCTCATTAACAGGGATGTAAACAAATTTGTGCACAAAATGTGAGAGAAATCAACTTTTCTAATGAAACATGGGACCAACACTACATTTTGCCTTCACATTTCTGTTCAGTGTAAAATGTGCTGGGCTATTGGAGTGATACGTATACTTTTGTCCGTGTAGTATATGGACACCCTTTCAAATTAGTGGATTCAGCTATTTTAGCTACACTCGTTGACAGGTATAAAATCCAGCACACAGCCATGCAATTTCCATAGACAAACATTGGCAGTAGAATGGCCAGTACTGAAGAGCTCAGTGACTTTCAATGTGGCTCTGTCATTGGATGCCACCTTTCTAACAAGTCAGTTCAGCACTGGTCAACTGTAAGTGCTGTTACTGTGAATTGGAAACGTCTTGGAGCAACAACGGATCAGCCACTAACTGGTAGGCCACACAAGCTCACAGAACAGGACTGCCGAGAGCTGAAGCACATAGTGCGTAAAAATAGTTTGTCCTTGGTTGCAACACTCACTATTGTGTTCCAAGCAACAACAGCACAACAACTGTTAGTCGGGAGTTTCATAAAATGGGTTTCCATGGCCGAGCAGCCGCACACAAGCCTAAGATCACAATGCAAAACATTGGCTGGAGTGGTGTAATGCTTGACACCATTGGAATCTGGAAACACATTCTCTGTAGTGATTAATCACACTTCACCATCTTGTAGTCCATTGGCCAAATCTGGGTTTAGCGGTTGACTGATTAATGGCCGATTAATTATGGCCGATTAATTATGGCCGATTTCAAGTTTTCATAACAATCGGTAATGTGCATTTTTGGACGCCGATTACATTGCAATCCACAAGGAAACTGCGTGGCAGGCTGACCACCTGTTACACGAGTGCAGCAAGGAGCCACGGTAGGTTGCTAGCATTAAACTTCTATTATAAAAAACAAATCAATCTTCACATAATCACTAGTTAACCTAGTAATATCATCAACCATGTGTAGTTAACTAGCTTGTCCTACTTTGCATATAATCAATGTGGTGGCTGTTGATTTATCATTGAATCACAGCCTAGACTGCATCCAATCTGCTGAGTAGAGTGTTGGAGGCTATTCTGTAAATGACATCGCCAAATTAATGTATCGGAAGGATAGTCAGTTTTACGAGGGTATGTTTGGCAGCATGAGTGAAGGATGACTTGTTGCGAAATAGGAAGCAGATTATAGATTTAATTTTGGATTGGAGATGCTTAATTTAAGTCTGGAAGGAGAGTTCACAGTCTAGCCAGACACCTAGGTATTTGTAGTTGTCCACATATTCGAAGTCAGAACCGTCCAGAGTAGTGACACTGGACAGACGGGCAGGTGCGGGCAGCGAAGAGCATGCATTTAGTTTTACTTGCATTGGAGGCCACAGAAGGAGAGTTGTATGACATTGAAGCTCGTCTGGAGGTTGGTTAACACAGTGTCCAAAGAAGGGCCAGAAGTATACAGAATGGTGTCGTCTGCGTAGCGGTGGATCAGAGAATCACCAGCAGCAAGAGCGACATCATTGATGTATACAGAGAAAAGAGTCGGCCCGAGAATTGAACACTGTGGCACCCCTATAGACTGCCAGAGGTCCGGACAAAAGGCCCTCTGATTTGACACAATGAACTCTATCTGAGAAGTAGTTGGTGAACCAGGTGAGGCAGTAATTTGAGAAACAAAGGCTGTCAAGTCTGTCAATCACCACATTCATATTGGCAGAGTCGAAAGCCTTGGCCAGGTTGATGAATACAGCTGCACAGTATTGTCTCTTATCGATGGCGGTTATGATATCGTTTAAGACCTTGAGCATGGCTGAGGTGCATCCATGGCCAGCTCAGAAAGCAGATTGCACAGCAGAGAAGGTACGTGGAATTCGAAATGGTTGGTGATGTGTTTGTTAACTTGGCTTTCGAAGATCTTAGAAAGGCAGGGTAGGATAGATATAGGTCTGTAGCAGTTTGGGTCTAGAGCACATATGTCAGAGTCAAGGCCCGCGGGCCACATCCGGCCCGCGAGAAGGTTTTTTACGGCCCCTGGGATGATCTTGATTTATTATTAGAACCGGCCCGCAGACCGCAGCAAGCCGGCAGCCCGCAGATCTTTTACACGCACCAATACTACATTTCCCACAATGCAACGGTGACGCACCGAGCAGTAGGCTGCTTCATTTCAATATTTATTGGCACAGCAGTTGTCAGCATCACAGTAAAATTAACTTTCAGATACCCATCAAAAATGGCAAAACGGAAGGTGGACACTGAGAACCGGGGGTTTCAAACAAGGTGGGAGTCGGAGTATTTGTTCACGGAGGTAGCTGGAAAACCTGTGTGTCTTCTGTGTGGAGAAAGTGTGGCGGTACTGAAAGAGTATAATCTGAGACGACATTATGAAACGAAACACGCGGACAAAAACAAGAATATGGACATGGAACAAAGGCTACAAAAGGCAGAGGAATTAAAACGAGGCCTCAAATCTCGACAGGCTCTGTTCAAAAAAGCCAAATCACAAGGCCAGGCTGCTGTCAAGGCCAGTTTTATTTTGGCAGAAGAGATCGCTAAATCAGCCCGGCCATTTACGGAGGGGGATTTCATCAAAAACTGCATGATTAAAGTTTGTGACGAAGTTTGCCCAGAAAAAAGGCAACTCTTTTAAATGTGAGTCTGAGCAGAAACACCATTGCCGAGAGAATAGACCAGTTGTCCATCAATCTAAAAGAGCAGCTTGTGAAAAGGGAAAAGATTTCATTGCATATTCCTTGGCTGTGGATGAGAGCACCAACATTTCTGACATTGCCCAGTTGTCAATTTTCATCCGCGGAGTGGACTCCAGCCTAAGCGTGACAGAGGAGTTTTTGGCTTTACGTCCTATGCATGGCACAACTACGGGGCATGATTTGTATGAAGAGGTGTCAAGATGTGTAAATGAGATGGAGCTGCCTTGGGAAAAACTTGTGGGTTTGACAACCGACGGAGCACCTGCGATGTGTGGACACAGGAGCGGACTGGTGGCGAAGATACGGGAAAAGATGCAAGAGGAAAACGCGACAGGTGAGCTGACAGCTTATCATTGTATCATACACCAGGAAGCGTTGTGCGGTAAAGCCTTGAAAATGGAGCATGTAATGAGCATCATCACGCGCACAGTTAACTTTATCAGAGCCAAATGTTTGAATCACCGCCAGTTCAAGGCATTTCTGACGGAGTTAGAAACGGAGCATGGTGATTTGCCTTATCACACAGAGGTGCGATGGCTAAGCCAGGGAAAGGTGCTTCAAAGATGTTTCGAGCTTCGTGAGGAGATTTGTCTGTTCTTGGACAGCAAAGGGAAAGACACAACACAACTCCGAGACGAAATGTTTCTGTGTGAAATGGCTTTTCTGTGTGACATTACGAGTCATCTGAATGCAATGAACTTGCAGCTGCAGGGTCGGGATCGTGTCATCTCTGATATGTACAGTACAGTGAAGGCATTTAAAACCAAACTGACTCTGTGGGAGACGCAGATGCGGAAAGAAAATTTGAGCCACTTTCCCAGCTGCCAGACCATGAAAGAGAAGCTCTCTACCAGTGCGTTCCCGAGCGCACAGTTGGCTGATAAAATAGGTATGCTTGCCGCTGACTTTCGACGCCGATTTGCTGACTTTGAAGCACAAAAAGCAGGTTGGAACTGCTAGTAACCCATTTGCTGTTGACGTGGAAAGCTCACCACCAAACCTCCAAATGGAGTTGATTGACCTCCAATGCAATGATGCACTGAGGGCAAAATATGCGGCAGTGGGTGCTGCGGAGTTCGCCCGTTTCCTCCCCGACAATGCCCCAGCTGCGCATCCAGGCTGCTCAAACGTTGTCTATGTTTGGCAGCACATACCTGTGTGAACAACTGTTTTCTTTGATGAACTTGAACAAAACATCACACAGAAGTCGACTTACTGCTGAACACTTCCACTCAATTCTGAGGATTTCCTCAGCTCAGAGCCTTACCCCGAACATTGATGAACTTGTGGAAAAGATGGGACACCACCAAGTATCACCCTCAACCTCAAACAAGTGAACATTACTGTGCAATCACATATTTAGAGTTTTTACTCAGTTCAAGTTTAAAAGTTAAAGTTTAATATTTGTTTTCACTGCATGTTACTTCTCCTTAAACAAAGTGTTGTTTTTGATTAATAGATTTTTGCACTTTATTTTATTGTATTTCAATCCAATTATATTTTAAAAATATTTCAGTTGAGTGGATGATAGAAAATTGCTATTATTGTTTTTTTCTTTGAAGTAAATTTAGCCCACTTTTGCTAAAATAGAAAATATAGGCTACTGATGGTGCCTTGAATACCGGTTTCTTTCATTTAATGTTCATGTTATGGGGATTTTTATATAAAGGAAATTTGTCTTTTGTGTCTGTTGAAAATTAAAGATTACTGACAGAGCCATAAGAAAATATTGCTTTATTTATCTGATCATATTGGAATATATTTGTTAGGTTTTCAGTAGGTTCAATTAGGTTCACTAGACTATATGCGTCATTTAAAAATTTTTCAATGAACATTCGAACAGTCCGGCCCTCGGCTTGTAGCTAAATTTTTTATTTGGCCCTCCGTCCATTTGACTTTGACACCCCTGGTCTAGAGTGTCATCCCCTTTGAAAATGTGGATGACCATGGCAGCTTTCCAATCTTTGGTGATCTCAGACGATACGAAAGAGATGTTGAACAGGCTAGTAATAGGGGTTGCAACATTTTCAGCAGATAATTTAAAAAACCGAGAGGGTCCAGATGGTCGAGCCCGGCTGATTTGTAGGGGTCCAGATTTTGGAGCTCTTTCAAAACATCAGCTATGTGGATTTGGGTAAAGGAGAAATGGGGAGGCTTGGGGAAGTTGCTGTGGGGGGTGCAGGGCTATTGACCGAGGTAGGGGTAGCCAGGTGGAAAGCATGGCCAGAAGTAGAAAAATGCTTTTTGAAATTCTCAATTATAGTGGATTTATCAGTGGTGACAGTGTTTCCTAGCCTCAGTGCAGTGGGCAGCTGGGAGGAGGTGCTCTTATTCTCTATAGACTTTAGTGTCGCAGAACGTTTTCGAGTTTGTGCTACATGATGCACATTTGTGTTGCTTTGTGAGGATTTAAAGGTCACAGCCATTTATGTAAATACCAGCTGAACAGTACCAGTGGCCTGGCTTTGGCCCCAAGTTAGAGCAAGGTCCACACCAACCATGGGTTCTGGGCCCATGTAGATGGAAACAGAAATGTCTGAGCCTTTTGGGTTAAACACCAGGGTAAATCCTGTATGGAAATGCACCATCATTTCATTGTCACACACCATCATTCACTCCTTAACATCACCTTGATTGTTTCGAAATGAATTAATTATGAGAAAAGAAAGCAATACTATGAAGGCTTCTAACGTTAGGGAAATGATCATCTTGAAAATGTTCCATAGGTGAGTTCTGCCCAGAAATAAAACGCTCGGGTACATAAACATTGAGAGCGGTTACTGTAGAGTTAAACAGACAGACTACTGATGCGAAACTGAGTAGCCAACAAGAGGGCAGTTAAAATGAATGTTAGGGCTGTTTGAGTTGACGGATACTATATTTTTTTGTGTACTTGCTATACATACCGACTACAGACATTCTTAGCTACTTCACCAACAACCGAATAGCCTAGGCGTGTATTGAAAACAAATGTTAATGTAACGTTATTAGTTAGCTTGCACTCAACACGGAATGGGGGGGGGGTGTGTTTCCGCTGGCAAACCAAGCGGTCTGCTCGCAAAATCCCCTCTCTCATCAAGGTGTAAAAACTCACGGTAGCGAGCCACTAAAATGTATACAAAAAAAACAGCAACATCCCTGTTCTGTGCTAGGCAAAAAATATAACTAACTAACTTGAGCTAAAATGGTCAACATCTATTTAACTATTTGGCTAACTTAGTTGGCTAGCAAGTTTGGTAAGCTAGTTAACGTTGTCAATGGCTTGCATGACAGGGCAACACAAATCAAACATATCATTTTGAAAATAAATGTGTTTTCTCTTCGACATGTCTAGTCAGCTAGCTAGGGTGGCTAGCTAGCTAGTTGCTGTTAAAATTGTAGCTAGCTCAAACTAGATTGGCTAGCATTAGCTAGCTACCCTCTGACACTACTTTGTGAACCACCTTCCTCTGACGCGCTAACGTTAGCTAGCTATATCGCAAACTCAACTGGCCAATGCCAAATATGAGGTTACATTCGTGTTTTGACACCTGAAAATGACATCATGTTACACGTGTAAGTACTGTCTCCACCATATAACCGCAGGGTTAATTGCAAAATAACATGATATATCATACCTTCAAGCAATCGGGAGATGATGCTGTCAACGTTGAGCTCGCTTTCCGCCATTTTCTTCAAAAAACTGAAAACGAGTACGCAGAGAGAACTATCTCCTACTCACCACCCGGGTCGTGGTTTACTACTTTACAGTACAAACTATTTATTTATTTTATTTTTTATTTCACCTATATTTAACCAGCTGGCCAGTTGAGAACAAGTTCTCTTTTACAACTGCAACCTGGCCAAGATAAAACAAAGCAATGCGACACAAACAACACAGAGTTACACAAGGGATAAACAAACGTACAGTCAATAGCACAATAGAAAAGTATATATACAGTGGGGCAAAAAAGTATGTAGTCAGCCACCAATTGTGCAAGTTCTCCCACTTAAAAATATGAGAGAGGCCTGTAATTTTCATCATAGGTACACTTCAACTATGACAGACAAAATGAGAAAAAAAATCCAGAAAATCACATTGTAGGATTTTTTATGAATTTATTTGCAGATTATGGTGGAAAATAAGTATTTGGTCAATAACAAAAGTTTATCTCAATACTTTGTTATATACCCTTTGTTGGCAATGACAGAGGTCAAACGTTTTCTGTAAGTCTTCACAAGATTTTCACACACTGTTGCTGGTATTTTGGCCCATTCCTCCATGCAGATCTCCTCTAGAGCAGTGATGTTTTGGGGCTGTTGCTGGGCACCACGGACTTTCAACTCCCTCCAAAGATTTTCTATGGGGTTGAGATCTGGAGACTGGCTAGGCCACTCCAGGACCTTGAAATGCTTCTTAGGAAGCCACTCCTTCGTTGCTCAGGCAGTGTGTTTGGGATCATTGTCATGCTGAAAGACCCAGCCACGTTTCATCTTCAATGCCCATGCTGATGAAAGGAGGTTTTCACTCAAAATCTCACGATACATGGCCCCATTCATTCTTTCCTTTACACTGATCAGTCGTCCTGGTCCCTTTGCATAAAAACAGCCCCAAAGCATGATGTTTCAACCCCCATACTTCACAGTAAGTATGGTGTTCTTTGGATGCAACTCAGAATTCTTTGTCCTCCAAACACGACGAGTTGAGTTTTTACCAAAAAGTTATATTTTGGTTTCATCTGACCATATGACATTCTTCCAATCTTCTTCTGGATCATCCAAATGCTCTCTAGCAAACTTCAGACGGGCCTGGACATGTACTGGCTTTAAGCAGGGGGACACGTCTGGCACTGCGGGATTTGAGTCCCTGGCGGCGTAGTGTGTTACTGATGGTAGGCTTTGTTACTTTGGTCCCAGCTCTCTGCAGGTCATTCACTAGGTCCCCCCGTGTGGTTCTGGGATTTTTGCTCACCGTTCTTGTGATCATTTTGACCCCACGGGGTGAGATCTTGCGTGGAGCCCCAGATCAAGGGAGATTATCAGTGGTCTTGTATGTCTTCCATTTCCTAATAATTGCTCCCACAGTTGATTTCTTCAAACCAAACTGCTTACCTATTGCAGATTCAATCTTCCCAGCCTGGTTCAGGTCTACAATTTTGTTTCTGGTGTCCTTTGACAGCTCATTGGTCTTGGCCATAGTGGAGTTTGGAGTGTGACTGTTTGAGGTTGTGGACAGGTGTCTTTTATACTGATAACAAGTTCAAACAGGTGCCATTAATACAGGTAATGAGTGGAGGACAGAGGAGCCTCTTAAAGAAGAAGTTAAAGGTCTGTGAGAGCCAGAAATGTTGCTTGTTTTTAGGTGACCAAATACTTATTTTTCACCATAATTTGCAAATAAATTCATTAAAAATCCTACAATGTGATTTTCTGGATTTGTTTTTCATTTTGTCTGTAATAGTTGAAGTGTACCTATGATGAAAATCGCAGGCCTCTCTCATCTTTTTAAGTGGGAGATCTTGCACAATTGGTGGCTTTTTGCCCCACTGTATATGGGGCTTTGGTGACTAAATGGATGGCAGTGTGATAGACTACATCCAATTTGCTGAGTAGAGTGTTGGAGGCTATTTTGTAAATGACATCGCCAAAGTCAAGGATCGGTAGGATAGTCAGTTTTACGAGGGTATGTTTGGCAGCATGAGTGAAGGATTATTTGTTGCAAAATAGGAAGCAGATTCTAGATTTAATATTGGATTGGAGATGCTTAATGTGAGTCTGGAAGGAGAGTTTACAGTCTAATCAGACACCTAGGTATTTGTTGTTGTCCACATATTCTAAGTCAGAACCGTCCAGAGTAGTGATGCTAAACGGGTGGCGCGGTGCGGGCAGCGATCGGTTGAATAGCATGCATTTAGTTTTACTTGCATTTAAGAGCAGTTGGAGGCCACGGAAGGCGAGTTGTATGGCATTGAAGCTCGTCTGGAGGTTAGTTAACACAGTGCCCAAAGAAGGGCCAGAAGAATACAGAACGGTGTCGTCTGCGTAGAGGTGGATCAGAGAATCACCAGCAGCAAGAGCGACATCATTGATGTATACAGAGAAAAGAGTTGGCCCGAGAATTGAACCCTGTGGCACCCCCTAGAGACTGCCAGAGGTCCGGACAAAAGGCCCTCCAATTTGACACACTGAACTCTATCTGAGAAGTAGTTGGTGAACCAGGCAAAGCAGTCATTTGAGAAACCAAGGCTGTTAAGTCTGCCAATAAAGAATGTGGTGATTGACAGTCGAAAGCCTTGGCCAGGTCGATGAATACGGCTGCACATTATTGTATTTTATCGATGGCGGCTATGATATCGTTTAGGATCTTGAGCGTGCTGAGGTGCACCCATGACCAGCTCGGAAACCAGATTGCATAGTGGAGAAGGTATGGTGGGATTCGAAATGGTCGGTAATCTGTTTGTTAACTTGGCTTTCGAAGACTTTAGAATGGCAGGGTAGGATAGATATAGGTTTGTAACAGTTTGGGTCTAGAGTGTCACCCCCTTTGAAGAGGGGGATGACCGCAGCAGCTTTCCAATCTTTAGGGATCTCAAACGATATGAAAGAGAGGTTGAACAGGCTGGTAATAGGGGTTGCAACAATTTCTGAGGATAATTTTAGATGGAGAAGGTCCATATTGTCTAGCCCAGCTGATTTGTAGGGGTCCAGGTTTTGCAGCTATTTCAGAACATCAGCTATCTGGATTTGGGTGAAGGAGAAATGGGGGAGGCTTGGGCAAGTTGCTGTGGGGGGTGCAGAGCAGCTGACTGGGGTAGGGGTAGTCAGGTGGAAAGCATGGCCAGCCGTAGAAAAATGCTTATTGAAATTCTCAATTATCACAGATTTATCAGTGGTGACAGTGTTTCCTAGCCTCAGTGCAGTGGGCAGCTGGGAGGAGGTGCTCTTATTCTCCATGGACTTTACAGTGTCCCAGAACTTTTTGGAGTTTGTACTACAGGATGCACATTTCTGTTTGAAAAAGCTAGCCTTTGCTTTCCTAACTGCCTGTGTATATTTGTTCCTAACTTCCCTGAAAAGTTGCATATCGCAGGGGCTATTCGATGCTAATGCAGTACATGGCAACACCGTTTATTTAGGTTCAGTCAGGGTTCTGTCTTTTGGCAAAGATTTGTAACCACTAACCAGCTAACTAGATTTGGTATTTGTATGTGATCGAACAAAACCTTTTGCTTGTTTCTGTACCTTATATGGAAGCTGACCTGCTTGATGACACAGTAAATTCAAAGTTAACAACATAATTCGGTGATATAACCAATCCATTACTTTTTTTGTGACCCTCATATCACTACCACAGATACTGATGTGGCTCTGTCAAATATTTAAATGGTGGGACCACTGAGGTATAATAAGAACGGGTGAGACTACTTGTGTCCCCTCAATGAAATAACCACCCTAGCCCACTCCATGACAATGGTTTGTTCCTATTTTTATTGCAATATGCTTGGTTTACCTCATCCTGGTAATTCGTAGGGGTTCACCTGATGCAATTGAAATACCCGAAGACATATTGACTGAAAATGTATTGGCTTTGGTTAATACTAAGCTATTGTCCATGTCACGTAAATGATTTTTATACTGTATTTTCACACTCAGACTTATGGAATAGAATCTCTACAAGAAAGTATTTATTTATCGGTTGCTGAATGGAATGTTCATCAACAATGTTTATTGTTTAAACACAAAGGAATATGGTACATTCTTAGGAAATGCAAGGTGTACAAATCACACCTTATTCATAGGAAGAAAATATGCCATAACCAGTGTGTATTTACAAAACAATTAGCACATCTATTACATACTTTATATAAAATATGTTTGTTTGATGCAGTGCTATACACTCGTGTGTGTGTGTGTGTGTGCGTGTGTGTGTGTGTGTGTGTGTGTGTGTGTGTGTGTGTGTGTGTGTGTGTGTGTGTGTGTGTGTGTGTGTGTGTGTGTGTGTGCGCTTGTGCGTGTGTATTCAAGCCTTTGTGACCATCTCCAAACTCCCTCTCAGAATATCATTAGAAACCAGTTCCTTTCATCTCAATCAATCCCTCTACCATTTTCCTCTTACTCTGCCGTTCTCTGCAGGACATAAATAGCCAGGTGACTCCCCAGCCGATCAGTAAGCCGGTGATACCAAGCACCACAGGCACCCACACAGGCATGGAGGAGTCACACTGGGCCACAGGGTTTGGGGTGGTGGTGCCAGGGTTTGGGACAGGTGAGGTGGGGGTTACAGGTGGGCTTGGTAGGCTATTGACCTTAGTGAAGATGAAGGGTTGATCCTAAAGAAGAGAGAAAATGTCAGATTAAGGGAAACTAACTTGAGAATAGATCTTGTTCTGCTACATTGTAAGAAGTAGCTTTCAGTAGGTGATATAACTGCTGACTTACTGATTGCCATTTCAGCAAACACCTGACCAAAATTTTCCATAATAAAGGTTGTGTTCATGTTAACATACCTCAAAAGGACAGTTGATTTTGGTGCGGTCGTATGTGAAGTTGTTGTAGACCTGCTTCCTGCCCACCGGCTCCAACTGTAAAAACAAAACATTACAGCTGTCAGGCCACAAACCTACATAAACACAACATACAACATGAAATACTATGGCCATAGCTCATGTGTTGTAACCTACATAAACATGAAATACTATGGCCATAGCTCATGTGTTGTAACCTACATAAACATGAAATACTATGGCCATAGCTCATGTGTTGAAACCTACATAAACATGAAATACTATGGCCATAGCTCATGTGTTGTAACCTACATAAACATGAAATACTATGGCCATAGGTCATGTGTTGTAACCTACATAAACATGAAATACTATGGCCATACCTCATGTGTTGAAACCTACATAAACATGAAATACTATGGCCATAGCTCATGTGTTGTAACCTACATAAACATGAACTACTATGGCCATAGCTCATGTGTTGTAACCTACATAAACATGAAATACTATGGCCATACCTCATGTGTTGTAACCTACATAAACATGAAATACTATGGCCATACCTCATGTGTTGAAACCTACATAAACATGAAATACTATGGCCATAGATCATGTGTTGTAACCTACATAAACATGAAATACTATGGCCATAGCTCATGTGTTGTAACCTACATAAACATGAAATACTATGGCCATAGCTCATGTGTTGTAACCTACATAAACATGAAATACTATGGCCATAGATCATGTGTTGTAACCTACATAAACATGAAATACTATGGCCATAGCTCATGTGTTGTAACCTACATAAACATGAAATACTATGGCCATAGGTCATGTGTTGTAACCTACATAAACATGAAATACTATGGCCATAGCTCATATGTTGTAACCTACATAAACATGAAATACTATGGCCATAGCTCATGTGTTGTAACCTACATAAACATGAAATACTATGGCCATAGCTCATGTGTTGTAACCTACATAAACATGAAATACTATGGCCATAGCTCATGTGTTGTAACCTACATAAACATGAAATACTATGGCCATAGCTCATGTGTTGTAACCTACATAAACATGAAATACTATGGCCATAGCTCATGTGTTGTAACCTACATAAACATGAAATACTATGGCCATAGCTCATGTGTTGTGACCTACATAAACACGAAATACTATGGCCATAGCTCATGTGTTGTAACCTACATAAACATGAAATACTCTGGCCATAGCTCATGTGTTGTGACCTACATAAACACGAAATACTATGGCCATAGCTCATGTGTTGTAACCTACATAAACATGAAATACTATGGCCATAGCTCATGTGTTGTAACCTACATAAACATGAAATACTATGGCCATAGATCATGTGTTGTGACCTACATAAACATGAAATACTATGGCCATAGCTCATGTGTTGTAACCTACATAAACATGAAATACTATGGCCATAGCTCATGTGTTGTAACCTACATAAACATGAAATACTATGGCCATAGATCATGTGTTGTAACCTACATAAACATGAAATACTATGGCCATAGATCATGTGTTGTGACCTACATAAACATGAAATACTATGGCCATAGCTCATGTGTTGTGACCTACATAAACATGAAATACTATGGCCATAGCTCATGTGTTGTGACCTACATAAACATGAAATACTATGGCCATAGCTCATGTGTTGTAACCTACATAAACATGAAATACTATGGCCATACCTCATGTGTTGAAACCTACATAAACATGAAATACTATGGCCATAGCTCATGTGCGGTAACCTTTTTTATTTTAATTTATTTCACCTTTATTTAACCAGGTAGGCTAGTTGAGAACAAGTTCTCATTTACAACTGCGACCTGGCCAAGATAAAGCAAAGCAGTGAGACACAAACAACAACACAGAGTTACACATGGAATAAACAAGCGTACAGTCAATAACACAATAGAAAAAAAAGAATGTCTATATACAGTGTATGCAAATGGCGTGAGGAGTTAAGGCAATAAATAGGCCATTGTAGCGAAGTAATTACAGTTTAGCAAAATAACACTGGAATGATAGATGAGCAGATGATGATGTGCAAGAAGAAATACTGGTGTGCAAAAAAGCAGAAAATAAAATAAAAACAATATGGGGATGCGGTAGGTAGATTGGGTGGGCTATTTACAGATGGGCTATGTACAGCTGCAGAGATTGGTTAGCTGCTCAGACACCTGATGTTTAAAGTTAGTGAGGGAAATATAAGTCTCCAGCTTCAGCAATTTTTGCAATTCATTCCAGTCATTGGCAGCAGAGAACTGGAAGGAAAGGCGGCCAAACGAGGTGTTGGCTTTGGGTACGACCAGTAAGATATACCTGCTGGAGCGCATGCTACGGGTGGGTGTTGTTATCGTGACCAGTGAGCTGAGATAAGGCGGAGCTTTACCTAGCATAGACTTATAGATGACCTGGAGCCAGTGGGTCTGGCGACAAATATGTAGTGAGGGCCAGCCGACTAGAGCATACAGGTTGCAGTGGTGGGTGGTATAAGTATTTCTATTTACTTCGGATCTGGAATCACTAAACTAAAGCTAGCCAGCTAACTACCAGTAAACCACTGCTAGCGGTCAGCTAACCTTTAGCTCGGAAAGCTCTCACCAGTTCGTACAACGTGACTCAAACCAGAGCATAACGGACATATATATATATTTTTTTTTTCTACCCATATCCCCAGATTCTCCAACTCTGAACATTTTCATCTGGATCTTCGCAACTAGCTAACCGCAATCCCGGGTGACTACTCCTAGCTAGCATTTCCATCCCGGAGCAAGCACCAATTAGCCTGAAGCTAGCCTGGCTAGGGCTCCTGGGCTACCACCAAAGCCCATTTCTGGGCTACAATATCCGGACCCCTTCTACTGCCAGTACGGGGCAAGGAACCCCGCCGATCCTCTACGACTGGAATAGCGACATAATCTGCCCGAGGATTCTAACAGGCCTCTCAGGCGCGACGTCCTCTGAAGGCCCATTCTGCTAACCACGGCCTGCTAGCTACCTAGAGCTACTTGGAACCCTACTAATTCCACGACTGGTCTATCGTCGTTACCGCAAGAAGAGGCAAAAACGGACTTACCTCCATCGCGACGTCTCCCAAAGGCCCTTCTGCTAGCTTGTTGGCCCCGGCCTACTAACTGCTAGCTTGTTGCCCCCGGCCTACTATCTGCTTGCTTGTTAGCACAGGCATGCTAACTGTCTGAATCGCCGTGTCCCCAGCCAGCCCAACCACTCACTGGACCCATATGTTTCACTTGGCTACGCATGCCTCTTTCTAATATCAACATGCCTCGTCCATTGCTGTCCTGGTTAGTGATTACTGTCTTATTTCAATGTAGAGCCTCTAGCCCTGCTCAATATGCCTTAACCAACCATGTTGTTCCACCTCCTACATATGCGATGACATCACCTGGTTTAAACGTCTCCAGAGACTATATCTCTCTCATCATTACTCAATGCCTAGGTTTACCTCCAATGAACTCACATCCTACCTTACCTTTGTTTGTACACTATGCCTTGAATCTATGCTATCGTGCCCAGAAACCTGCTCCTTTTACTCTCTGTTCCAAACATGCTAGACGGCCAGTTCATATAGCCTTTAGCCGTACCCTTATCCTACTTCTCCTCTGTTCCTCTGGTGATGTAAAGGTTAATCCAGGTCCTGCAGTGCATAGCTCCACTCCCACTCCTCAGGTGCTCTCATTTGTTGACATCTGTAACCGTAAAAGCCTTGGTTTCATGCATGTTAACATTAGAAGCCTACTTCCTAAGTATGTTTTACTCACTGCTTTAGCACACTCTGCCAAACCAGATGTCATAGCCGTGTCTGAATCCTGGCTTAGGAAAACCACCAAAAACCCTGACATCTCCATCCCTAACCAAGATAGAACTGCCAAAGGGGGCAGTGTTGCAATCTACTGCAAAGACAGCCTGCAGAGTTCTGTATTACTATCCAAGTCTATACCCAAACAATTCGAGCTTCTACTTCTAAAAATGCACCTTTCCAGAAACAAGTCTCTCACTGTTGCTGCTTGCTATCGACCACCTTCTGCCCCCAGCTGTGCCCTCGACACGATATGTGAACTGATTGCCGCATCTATCTTCGGAGCTCGTGCTGCTAGGTGACCTAAACTGGGACATGCTTAACACCCCGGCCATCCTACAATCTAAGCTTGATGCCCTCAATGTCACACAAATTATCAATGAACCTACCAGGTACAACCCCAAATCCGTAAACATGGGCACCCTCACAGATATCATCCTAACTAACGCCCGCCAAATACACCTCTGCTGTTTTCAATCAAGATCTCAGCGATCACTGCCTCATTGCCTGCATCCGGAATGGGTCTGTGACCAAACAACCACCCCTCATCACTGTCAAACGCTCCCTAAAACACTTAGGCGAGCAGGCCTTTCTAATCGACGTGGCCGGGGTATCCTGGAATGACATTGACCTCATCCCGACAGTAGAGGATGCCTGGTTATTCTTTAAAAGTGCCTTCCTCACCATCTTAAATAAGCATGCCCCATTCAAAAAATGTTGACCTGGGAATAGATATTGTCCTTGGTTAACTCCAGACCTGTCTGCCCTTGACCAGCACAAAAACATCCTGTGGTGTTCTGCATTAGCATCGAATAGCCCCCGGGATATGCAACTTTTCAGGGAAGTTAGGAACAAATATACACAGGCAGTTAGGAAAGCTAAGGCTAGCTTTTTCAAACAGAAATTTGCATCCTGTAGTACAAACTCAAAAAAGTTCTGGGACACTGTAAAGTCCATTGAGAATAAGAGCACCTCCTCCCAGCTGCCCACTGCTCTGAGGCTAGGAAACACTGTCACCACCGATAAATCCACTATAATTGAGAATTTCAATAACCATTTCTCTACCGTCCAGAGTAGTGATGTTAGTCGGGCGGGCGGGTGCGGGCAGCGAACGGTTGAAAAGCATGCATAAACACGAAATACTATGGCCATAGCTCTTGTGTTATAACCTACATAAACACGAAATACTATGGCCATACTTCATGTGTTGTAACCTACATAAACATGAAATACTATGGCCATAGCTCATGTGTTGTGAGTTATGTCTCAGAGTGCACTCTATGCAGCCAGGTCCCAGATCTGTGGGTGCTGTCTTGACAACGACCATAGGAGTTCGCAATGCAACAAGTGTTGAATTTCATGTTGTATAATCACACAAAATCTGATTAGTTCCATATCTGACATTAGTGTACATTCCTTTTCTTGTTGTAAGTGCCCTTTTTAATGTCGCACACTTCCTCCTCCTTTTGCATTCCCCCACAAACAGATCTGGGACAGGACTACTCTCTAAGTGACTGTCCTCACCATGTTGTTCCAGAGAGCGATGGCCATCTCAGCGTGTGCTCGCTCACTGATGTGGAAACAGTCCACCGAGAAGAAACTCAAGTCAGGCTTCCCATCCTGTGGAGACAAGAGAACAGTGTCAATGTGTGTGTGTGTGTGTGTGTGTGTGTGTGTGTGTGTGTGTGTGTGTGTGTGTGTGTGTGTGTGTGTGTGTGTGTGTGTGTGTGTGTGTGTGTGTGTGTGTGTGTGTGTGTGTGTGTGTGTGTGTGTGTGTGTGTGTGTGTGTGTGTGTGTGTCTTTGCTTGCACGTACGTGTATGTATGTGTGCGTGTGTGTGTGCAGTTAAACCACACTCACCCCAATGAAAGGGACAAAGGCGTTTCGGAAGTAGGGTTGTACGACGACAGCAAAGTCCTCTCGCCCATCATAGTGCCCCCCAGAGACCAGTCGCTCAGTCTCCATCTGGACAGAAGCACAGAGAGAGTAGAGCGAACAAAGAGAGAATGTTAAGTATTGTAGAGTTACGCTAGATTGATCTGATCACATTGAATGCCTGTATCTTTACCTGTAGAACTCATGTATCTGTGAGTAACACACTTTACTCCACACATTGGAACATTGGCCAAGACCTTACATACCAGTAACACATGACAATTCCTTATAGAGTTAAAATCCCAGTTGTTCAGACCCAGTTGAAGCTGCTGAGGGGAGGACGGCTCATAATAAGTGGTGGAACAGAGTAAATGGAATGGCATCAAACACATGGAAACCATGTGGAATGTATTTAAAACCATTCCACTCCAGCCATTACCAGTTCTGTCTTACTATCCAGGTCTGTACCCAAACAAGCTTCTACTTTTAAAAATCCATCTTTCCAGAAACAAGTCTCTCACTGTTGCCGCTTGCATCAATAAGAGACATTACTGTGCAGCCGTATTCATCGACCTGACCAAGGCTTTCGACTCTGTCAATCACCACATTCTTATTGGCAGACTCAACAGCCTTGGTTTCTCAAATGATTGCCTCACCTGGTTCACCAACTACCTCTCTGATAGAGTTCAGTGTGTCAAATCGGAGGGGGGCCTGTTGTCCGGACATCTGGCAGTCTCTATGGGGTGCCACAGGGTTAAATTCTCAGGCCAACTCTCTTCTCTGTATACATCAATGATGTCGCATCTCCAATCCAAAATTAAATCTAGAATCGGCTTCCTATTTCACAACAAGCATCCTTCGCTCATGCTGCCAAACATACCCTCGTAAAACTGACCATCCTACCGATCCTCGACTTTGGCGATGTCATTTACAAAATAGCCTCCAACACTCTACTCAACAAATTGGATGCAGTCTATCACAGTGCCATCCGTTTGGTCACCAAAGCCCCATATACTACCCACCACTGAGACCTGTACAGTCTCGTTGGCTGGCCCTCGCTTCATACTTGTTGCCAAACCCACTGGCTCCAGGTCATCTACACGTCTCTGCTAGGTAAAGCCCCACCTTATCTCAGCTCACTGGTCACCATAGCAGCACCCACCCATAGCACATGCTCCAGCAGGTATATCTCACTGGTCACCCCCAAAGCCAACACCTCCTTTGGTCGCCTTTCCTTCCAGTTCTCTGCTGCCAATGACTGGAACGAACTGCAAAAATCACTGAAGCTGGAGACTCATATCTCCCTCACTAGCTTTAAGCACCAGCTGTCAGAACATCTCACAGATCACTGCACCTGTACATAGCCCATCTGTGAAAAGCCCACCCAACTACCTCATCCCCATACTGTATTTATTTATTTATCCTGCTCCTTTGCACCCCAATATCTCTACTTACACATACATCTTCTGCACATCTCCCATTCCAGTGTTTAATTGCTATATTGTAATTACTTCGCCACCATGGCCTATTTATTGCCTTACCTCCCTTATCCTACCTCATATGCACACACTGTATATATACTTTTTCTTCTGTATTATTGACTGTATGTTTGTTTATTCCATGTGTAACTCTGTGTTGTTGTATGTGTCGAACTGCTTTGCTTTATCTTGGCCAGGTCGCAGTTGTAAATGTGAACTTGTTCTCAACTAGCCTACCTGGTTAAATAAAGGTGAAGTATATATATATATATATATTTTTTTTAATGAGCCCGTCCTCCCCAATTAAGGTGCCACCAACCTCCTGTGTTCAGACCCTGTTCTGCCCTTACCTGGTATTCCTGGTTGATCCGATTGACCTCTGTAAGCTCAGGAGAGTTCTCTTCAGGGTTGAAAAAGCAGGGGCAAGCATTTCTGTGCATAACAAAGACACTTGAACGGAAAACATTCACTAACGCTGTGAATTTACATATTCTACAGGCATATGATGCAGTGGGTGTAGCTACCGTCTTCGTAGGGAAATGGGGAGTTTTCATACAAACCTCTGCATAAGGGTGCAGACCAGAGCATCCTTAGTCACTCTCCTCAATGGATCCATCTCCAGAACCTCGACAACATTGACCATTACCCTCGGTACCTTAGAGAGAGATGGAGGGAGATGGCATGATATTTGGCTTAAGATCTTAAAATTCTGAAAATGATTCTGAACACCAAGCCTTCCATCACTAACCTCTTTGTACAGCATGTCCAAGCTCAACATCAGATTCACACTGTAGTTCTTGGGTGTAAGGTTGTTCTGTGTAAAGTAGAGCATAAATAACACTTTTTTAAACACTATTTTTGGACACTACCACTATTAAAATTATAATAATTGTCCACTGTATGTTTGACTTTAAGATAAGAATACATACCTGGTCCATGCAATAATCACAAAGATCTCTGGCGCCAACGAATAAGGTCACTAGCTTCCAATCATGTTCAAAATGCACCTTCTGTGTGAGTGTAAAGAGGGAGACAATGACAAGAGAGACATACTGTAGCTATAGATGATCATACACTCATAATAGAACAATATGTAATTATCCTTAGAAACTGAGTTTAGTATAACTATTCAACACAGTGATAGAGTCATGGAAGAGGCTTGCATCCCAAACGGCACCCTGTCCCCTATGTAGTGCACTACTTTTGGCCAGGGCCCATAGAGCTCTGGTCAAAAGTAGTGCACTATGTAGGGAATAGGTGCCAATGGGGCATAGACCAGTCTCACCTCATCATCTTTCATGGCCTTGATGAGAGCTTGGACTTGGGCTGGGACCTCACTAGAAGAGACAAAGAAACGTTTGCTTTAGTGTTTATTATGCCTTTGTTTAAATGAGAAGACAGGACAGGAGAAACTGATGGGGAGGTGATGATACTTTAAAAAAAAGAGGATTGGAAATAGTGTTACTGGAAAAAGAGGACAGTGAGTGGATGAGGGCACACAGAGGTCTAATCTTATCTCTCTACTCACAAGGCCTTGGCTCCAGGCACCGCCATGTTGAAGCCACTATTCTGCAGGAAGCCCTGACCCTTGGAGAAGCCATAGAGGGAAGGGTTGAATTTCTTCAGGATGTCTGAGAGAGAGAGAGAGAAAAAAACTAGAGCTGGAAAATAGGCAGATGTTTCATTATCAAATGGTCCATTTTAGCTTTATTACATAGAGAGCGCTGCCAGCTGGATGAACCATGTTTCCTCTATGCAAGGAGGCTGCACTCCAGAGGAATGTCATGAGATCATATGCTGAGACTGCCATCTTATGGATGTATCTGTAAATGCTGAAAATCTACAAAATCATTTGCACTGGGTATTCATTCACATGATGTTCCTAAGGGGAGAACAACTCTTAATAATGTCCAGAACAGAGCAAAACCATGTATTTGATACCATTCCACTAATTCCGCTCCAGTCATTAACATGAGCCCATTCTCCCCAATTAAGGTGCCACTAACCTCCTATGTATTCATTGAGCCTTTCTCCAACAATGTTACAGAAATAGTCATATGTGAAGTTATGGCTCATTTGGATCATTTTAATGGGCAGATAAGATGAGCCAATAGGATGAGAGAGACAAGAGAAAATAGTGACTCACTTGGTAATGTGGTGACAGTGTCCAAGGCCTGATCTCCTCCGATGCTGCAGAAATACACACACATTTAGTCAATTTCCCTGTTGACCAGTGTTCAAACAATCTGGCAGTATCAATGTGCTCTGCAAGTGGTCCATAACATGTATGCTGTGCATTTGGACTATGTTGGTGCATGATTTATTACAGAATGTATGTACAGTACTTTGAGTCTCATAGCAAAGGGTCTGAATACTTATGTAAATAAGGTTTTTCTGTTTTATTTTTAATATATTTGCCAAAATGTCTAAAGACCTGTTTTTGCATTGTCATTATGGGAATTTATGTGTGTAGATTCATGAGGGGGAAAAACAATTTAATTAATTTTAGAATATGCCTGTAACGTAACAACATTTGGAAAAAGTCAAGGGGTCTGAATACTTTCCAAATACACTGTACCTCCATGACACTCCTTTGTACTGCGTGTTGAGCTGCAACACATTCTTTGCCTTGGCTCCAACTGCTGCCTGCAAACATATGACAACAAAGGCACATGAACAACCCACCATGTAAAGAATATGTCCTCTCAGCACAAAGGATAATATAAAAGTCTGACAGGCAAGTTTTGTTCTACACGCACACATGCACGGCTGCAGGCACATGCATACACACACTTACCGTGTTTGAGTCTCCCAGTGCTGCCACCACCTTGATGTCTCCTGGTCGCAGCTTATGAACTGAGGACAGAGGCACGAATTGATCAATAAACACAAATACACTCCACTTCCCATAGTCCATAATGTTACAACATAGTTATCATACACTGCTATCATTTGTTGGGTTTTGACACCTATCTCAGACATGTAGTGTGATTGGACACCCATCTCAGACATGTAGTGTGATTGGACACCCATCTCAGACATGTAGTGTGATTGGACACTTATCTCAGACATGTAGTGTGATTGGACACCCATCTCAGACATGTTGTGTGATTGGACAGTTATCAGTTAGTCATGTAGTGTCTATGTATAGAGGCTGCTGTCTTTTTCATAGACTTGAAATCACTGGTCACTTTAAAAAACAGAACACTAGTCACTGTAATAATGTTTACATATCTTGCACTACTCATCTCATGTGTATATACTGTATTCTATACTATTCTAATGTATCTTAGTCTATGCCGCTATGACATTGCTCGTCTATATATTTATATATTCTTAATAACATTCCTTTACTTTGTGTGTATTGGGTATATGTTGTGAAATTGTTAGATATTACTTGTTACATACAGTTGAAGTCGGAAGTTTACATACACCTTAGCCAAATACATTTAAACTCAGTTCTTCCACAATTCCTGACATTTAATCCAAGTAAAAATTCCCTGTCTTAGGTCAGTTAGGATCACCACTTTATTTTAAGAATGTGAAATGTCAGAATAATAGTGGAAAGAATGATTTATTTCAGCTTTTATATCTATCATCACATATATTATTATATTATATATTCCCAGTGGATCAGAAGTTTACATACACTCAATATGTATTTGGTAGCATTGCCTTTAAAATATTTAACTTGGGTCAAACGTTTTGGGTTGCCTTCCACAAGCTTCACACAATAAGTTGGGTGAATTTTGGCCCATTCCTCCTGACAAAGCTGGTGTAACTGAGTCTGGTTTGTAGGCCTCCTTGCTCACACACGCTTTTTCAGTTCTGCCCACAAATTTTCTACAGGATTGAGGTCAGGACTTTGTGATGGCCACTCCAATGACTTGACTTTGTTGTCCTTAAGCCATTTTGCCACAACTTTGGAAGTATGCTTGGGGTATTTGTCCATTTGGAAGAATAATTTACGACTAAGCTTTAACTTCCTGACTGATGTCTTGAGATGTTACTTCAATATATCCACATAATTTCCATGCTCATGATGCCATCTATTTTGTGCACTAATCCCTCCTGCAGCAAAGCACCCCCACCACATGATGCTGCCACCCCGTACTTCATGGTTGGGATGGGTGTTCTTCAGCTTGCAAGCTTCCCCCTTTTTCCTTCAAACAAAATGATGGTCATTATGGCCAAACAGTTCTATTTTTGTTTCATCAGACCTGAGAACATTTCTACAAAAAGTACGATCTTTGTCCCCATGTGCAGTTGCAAACCATAGTCTTGCTTTTTTATGCCGGTTTTGGAGCAGTGGCTTCTTCCTTGCTGAGTGGCCTTTCAGGTTATGTCAACATAGGACTCGTTTTACTGTGGATATAGATAATTTTGTACCTGTTTCCTCCAGCATCTTCACAAGGTCCTTTGCTGTTGTTCTGGGATTTATTTGCACTTTTGCACCAAAGTACATTCATCTGTAGGAGACAGAATGAGTCTCCTTCCTAAGCGGTATGATGGCTGCGTGGTCCCATGGTGTTTATACTTGCGTACTATTGTTTGTACAGATGAACGTGGTACCTTCAGGCGTTTGGAAATTGCTCCCAAGGATGAACCAGACTTGTGGAGGTCTACAAAAAAAAAATATGAGGTCTTGGCTGATTTCTTTTGATTTTCCCATGATGTCAAGCCAAGAGGCACTGAGTTTGAAGGTAGGCCTTGAAATACATCCACAGGTACACCTCCAATTGACTCAAATTATTTAAATTGCCTATCAGAAGCTTTCTAAAGCCATGACATAATTTTCTGGAATTTTCCAAGTTGTTTAAAGGCACAGTCAACTTAAGAGTATGTAAACTTCTGACCCACTGGAATTGTGATACAGTGAATTATAAGTGAAATAATCTGTCTGTAAACAGTTATTGGCAAAATTACTTGTGTCATGCACAAAGTAGATGTCCTAACCGACTTGCCAAAACTATAGTTTGTTAACAATAAATGTGTGGAGTGGTTGAAAAATGAGTTTTAATGACTTCAACCTGTGTATGTAAACTTCCGACTTCAACTGTATTACTGCACTGTCGGAGCTAGAAACACAAGCATTTCACTAAACCCGCAATAACATCTGCTAAACACGTGTACGTGACCAATACAATTTGATCTGATTGGTCTGGTAAGGGGGTTGGACAAATGTATGCAACCAGGTCATTGGCCTTCCCTTAGCTATGCACTTCCTCTTATGAAACCTTGTCATCTCTTAAACACACTCACTCTCACCTGATGTAGGCACAGAGGTGGATGGAGCCAAGACCACACAAGAGAAGTCACTTCCCCAGCTCTGGGAGAGACGACAGACAGACAGACAGACAGACAGACAGACAGACAGACAGACAGACAGACAGACAGACAGACAGACAGACAGACAGACAGACAGACAGACAGACAGACAGACAGACAGACAGACAGACAGACAGACAGACAGACAGACAGACAGACAGATCAAAGTGAGACAGTATTTTAACACATTTCCTTCATCAATGCCACCATACCTAAATTAATGATGAACACAGATCAATGCCACCATACCTAAATTAATGATGAACACAGTTCAATGCCACCATACCTAAATTAATGATGAACACAGTTATTTAATAACAGCTGTCATTATCCATTATCTCTTGAAAGTATTAGCCTGGTCCACCTTATCAACACATGTTTTACTAGAAGTCACAAAGATTTGAACCTGGGTGGGTGGCCTACCGTGATTGGTGGAGGTGTTGGGGCGGGTTCCTCATAGGTGTAATTGCTGTTGACATAGGTCCGCACGAATGGTGAGGTCTTGGGGGAAGACAAAGATACATTTGCATAAGCTAAACATATAGTACTATCAACACTTTATATTCATTAACTGGCTTATGTTCTTATCGCACTCTTCTCTGTAAAAGAGTGACCGAAACATAGTCAGTTAATGGCATGAAGTGATGTGTAGACAACACAGTACTTCTGTAGTTGCTACAATTGTAAACATGTGGAGCCATAAGACTGTACCTTAGAGGGGCATTTCACAGGGATACCATCGTCAAAGTACAGTTTGACAGTCTTCTTGCCCAGAGGCTCCAGCTAAGGGAACACAAGAGCAAGAAGAATGATTTACTAACATCTCAGTAAATTCAAAAGAACTGGGGTGATGCTATGATATCCTGGATCAACTGAATATGTCATTTGTGTCCCTCAATGACAAAATACAGTATTCTGCTTTGGGTAGTAACAGTCAGAGCCATTTATACAGTATATATACACAGTATATATTATTTATATATATATATATATATATATATATATATAGACACACACTGCCGTTCAAAAGTTTCATTATATATAATATATATATACACACTACCGTTCAAAAGTTTGGGATCACTTAGAAATGTCCTTGTTTTTTAAAGAAAAGCACATTTTTTGTCCATTAAAATAACATCAAATTGATCAGAAATACAGTGTAGACATTGTTAATGTTGTAAATAACTATTGTAGCTGGAAACGGCGGATTTCTCATGGAATATCTACATAGGAATACAGAGGCTCATTATCAGCAACCATCACTCCTGTGTTCCAATAGCACATTGTGTTAGTTAATTAATCCAAGTTTATCATTTTAAAAGGCTAATTGATCATTAGAAAACTATTTTGCAGAGAGTCTCCCACTGCAGCTACGACTTTTGCAATTATGTTAGCACAGCTGAAAACTGTTGTTCTGTTTAAAGAATAAATAAAATTGGCCTTCTTTAGACTAGTTGAGTATTCTGAGCATCAGCGTGTGTGGCTCAAAATGGCCAGAAACAAATCTATTCTTCAAGTCTATTCTTGTTCTGAGAAATGAAGGCTTTTCCATTCGAGAAATTGCCAAGAAAACTGAAGATCTCGTACAACGCTGTGTACTACTTCCTTCACAGAACAGCGCAAATTGGCTTTAACCAGAATAGAAAGAGGAGTGGCAGGGCCCGGTGCACAACTGAGCAAGTGCACAAGTACATTGGAGTGTCTAGTTTGAGAAACAGACACCTCACAAGTCCTCAACTGACAGCTTTATTAAATAGTACCCGCAAAACACAAGTCTCAACATCAACAGTGAAGAGGCGACTTCGGGATGCTGGCCTTCTAGACAAGGACATTTCTAAGTGACCCCAAACTTTTGAATGGTAGTATATATAAACACACACACACACACACATACACACATACACACACACATACATGACATGTCACATGTATTGATGACATGTCAGGCTCTATATAATTTATAGATGGATATATTGTGATAGTGTTATTGAGTCTCACCATGTTATTCCAGAGAGCGCGGGCTATCAGAGTATGGGTCTTCTGACTGAGATGGAAGCAGTCAGGACTGAAGTAAGTACGGTCTGGACGTCCATTCTGTGGGTGAGACAGAGGGGACAGTTTGAGTGTGTGTGTGTAATGCCATGAAAGGGCATTGGAATCACACAGATTGATCAGTTAACCTGTTGTTGATTCACAGTCAAGAGGAGTGACAATGCAGTGTGCCTAACCTCTGTCTGGGGAACGATGATGTCTCGTAGGAAAGGCTGCAGGACCACCGTGAAGTTGTTATGAGTGTCGTACCGTCCTGACTCCACAAGCTCATGCAGTCCTCGCTGAAAGAGATTAGTTTGTTTTTGTTATTGGTAATTCATCATCACGCACTATAGTATTTACCATAGAGTCAAGTATAATATTGTGGTCCCACATGCACTGCAGAATTAGTCTTTGCCATACCTGATAATCTCTGTTCAGACCATTGAGTTGACGAAGTGCTTCAGAACCCTCCTTTGGCGAGATGACACAGGGACACAGAATACTGAAGGAGAGACACAAGATCAGGTGTTACTGATCTTAATTTCAGAGATCAGGTGTTATTGATCTTCATTTCAGAGATGAGGTGTTATTGATCTTCATTTCAGAGATCAGGTGTTATTGATCTTCATTTCAGAGATCAGGTGTTATTGATCTTCATTTCAGAGATCAGGTGTTATTGATCTTCATTTCAGAGATCAGGTGTTATTGATCTTCATTTCAGAGATCAGGTGTTATTGATCTTCATTTCAGAGATCAGGTGTTATTGATCTTCATTTCAGAGATGAGGTGTTATTGATCTTCATTTCAGAGATCAGGTGTTATTGATCTTCATTTCAGAGATCAGGTGTTATTGATCTTCATTTCAGAGATGAGGTGTTATTGATCTTCATTTCAGAGATCAGGTGTTATTGATCTTCATTTCAGAGATCAGGTGTTATTGATCTTCATTTCAGAGATCAGGTGTTATTGATCTTCATTTCAGAGATCAGGTGTTATTGATCTTCATTTCAGAGATCAGGTGTTGGCACATTGGCACATTTCCCTGCATATGGCAAACATATGAAAGTGGTGGCTTGATGAGGAGGATTATAGATAGGCTGCATCTAGATTCAAAGTGTGCACTTGCACATTCCCCATCATGGATTTTACAATGGTGAAAACTCCTTCCAGCAAATGCTCTAGTTAGATTCTACACCTGCAGGGACGGAAACTTACTTGACAAGCCAGGTAGGGCACTTGAGATCTGCATTTAAGTCTGTGTGCATCTGTCTCAGGACGGGGATGTAGAGTGGCTCAACCAGATTGACCAGGGCTCTAGGGACCTTTGAGGGGGAGAAGGAGAGAGACCGAGAGAAAGAGAGAGATCGAGAGAAAGAGAGAGATCGAGAGAAAGAGAGAGAGAGAGAGGGAGAGAGAGAGAGAGAGAGAGAGAGAGAGAGAGAGAGAGAGAGCATTTTTCAAGTTGAAAAAAGTAATTGAAAACAGAGGAAAGCTTGTGCTATCTGATCTGATCTGTAAATGCAAGAAGGTGGAAAAGGGACAAATTCAGAGAAAACACTGTGACACGCCTTCAGCTCCTACCTGTTTATGAAGGTAATCCAGAGACTCACGAATGTGTCGCACATAGTTCTCAGTGGAATAAACCAGCTGTGGGGCAATAACAGGTAGTGACAGTCAGAGCAATGGAACATGCACATCCAGTACAGTATCACTGCAGACAGAGTTGTTAGAGAAGGTCACGATACAGAATGGTGTCGCATTGTATTGTAACGTATACACATCGTATTGGTACTCACAGAGCTGTAGCAGTAATCACACATGTCATTGCCTCCAATGAACAAAGTGATCACTTTCCAGTCTTCTTGGAAATTAACAAGCTGTGTAAGGGGACATGTTCAGATAATATAAACTTGTGTATTATATCAATCTATGTGTGGTAGACAGTGGTGTTAAGTACAAATACTTTAAAGTACTACTTAAGTCGTTTTTTGGGGTATCTGTACTTTACTTGACTATTTATTTATTTAACTTTTATTTCACTACATTCCTAAAGGAAATAATGTACTTTTTACTCTATACATTTTGTCTGACACCCAAAATTACTCATTACAATGTTGAATGCTTAGGAGGACAGGAAAATGGTCCAATTCACACACTTATTAAGAGAACACGTGGTCATCCCAACTACCTCTGATCTGGCAGACTCACGAAACACAAATGCATTGTTTGTAAATCATGTTTGAGTGTTACAATGTTACAAAGACTTTTACTCAAGTAGTATTTTACTGGGTGACTTTCACTTTTACCTGAGTACATTTCTATTAAGGTATGTAAACTTTTACTCAAGTATGACAATTGGGTACTTTTCCCACCAAGATTCAAATATAATTCAGGATAGTCTCTAACCGAGTCATTCTTCATCCTGGCCACCAATGCTCGCACTTGTTCTGGTATGTCTCTTCAAAACAAACACAGACAATCCAACATCACCATTCAGCAAATAAAAACAAAATAAACTATTCAATATAAAACCTATTCAGTACATTTTCAGTAAAACCTATTCAGTAAAATAGAGTCAGTCAGTGAGGCAGGTATGTCTGGATAGAAAATGATCAAATGGATGGGTGATGAGACTTACTTGGCTTTTCCCCCGGCCACAGCCTGGTTGAGGAAGGCCTGAGGGGTGTGCTCTTTGCCTTTGCCCACTGAGAAGCCGGTCAGGGAGGGGTTAAACTCACGCAGGATATCTGAGCAGCAACACAAAAGAAAACGACACATCAGTCCAACCTGGATACATTGACCTGGGTAGCCCACATTGAACCACTAAAACCAGAAGCCATGGATTACAGGCAACATCCGCACTGAGATAAAGGGTAGAGCTGCCGCTTCCAAGGAGCGGGACTCTAACCCGGAAGCTTATAAGAAATCCCGCTATGCCCTCCGACGAACCATCAAACAGGCAAAGTGTCAATACAGGACTAAGATCAAATTGTATTACACCGGCTCTGACGCTCGTCGGATGTGGCAGGGTCTGCAAACCATTACAGACTACAAAGGGAAGCACAGCCACGAGCTGCCCAGTTACATGAACCTACCAGACAAGCTAAATTACTTCTATGCTCGCTTTGAGGCAAGTAACACTGAAACATGCATGAGAGCACCAGTCGTTCCAGACTACTGTATGATCACGCTCTCTGTAGCCGATGTAAGTAAGACCTTTCAACAGGTCAACATTCACATTCGCAGGACCAGACGGATTACCAGGGCGTGTACTCAGAGCATGTGCTGACCAACTGGCAAGTGTCTTCACTGACATTTTCAACCTCTCCCTGATTAAGTTTGTAATACCAACATGTTTCAAGCAGACCAACATAGTCCCTGTGCCCAAGAACACTAAGGTAACCTGCCTAAATGACTACCGAACCATAGCACTCACTTCTGTAGCCATGAAGTGCTTTGAAAGGCTGGTCATGGCTCACATCAACACCATTATCCCAGAAACCCTAGACCCACTCCTATTTGCATACCGCCCCAACAGCTGCACGATCGAGAGCATCCTGACTGGTTGCATCACTGCCTGGTATAGCAACCGCTCAGCCTTTCAACTGCAAGGTACTACAGAGGGTAGTACGTACGGACCAGTACATCGCTGGGGCCAAGCTTCCTGCCATCCAGGACCTCTATGTCAGGGGGTGTCAGAGGAAGGCCATAAAAATTGTCCAAGACTCCAGCCACCCTAGTCGTAGACTGTTCTCTCTGCTACCGCACAGCAAGCGGTACCGGAACACCAAGTCGAGGTCCAAAAGGCTTCTTAACAGCTTCTACCCCCAAGCCATAAGACTCTTGAACAGCTAATCAAAGGGCTACCCAGACCCCTCTTTTACGCTGCTTCTACTCTCTGTTAATAATCTATGCATAGTCACTTTACCTGCATGTACAGTACATACTAACACAATTACCTCAACTAACTGGGCCCCAGCACATTGACTCTGTACCGGTTCCCCCTGTATATAGCCTCGCTTGTTATTTTAATGCTGCTATTTAATTATTTGTCACTTTTATTTTATTTAAATTACTTAACACTTATTCTTTTTATTTTTTCCTGAACTTCTTAAAGCATGTTTGGTTAAGGGCTTGTGAGTAAGCATTTCACCATAAGATCTACCTGTTGTATTCGGCGCATGTGACAAATAAAATGTGACTTGATTTGATAATGATACACATAGGAGAACGGTATTTTACTTACTTATTGTACATGTGTAAATGTGAATTCCAGCATTTGATCAATATTTTGGCTACATTTTGGTAACATTTTGGCAACAATTTGGCTACATGAGCAGCTTGATAACTAAAACAAGATAACAGCGTTAAAAGAAAAGGACACTCACTGGGAAGAGTGGTGACAGTGGTGAGGTTCTCATCTCCACCGACACTGAGAAACACAAAGACAGAATATAGACTGGTTAGGGATGCCAACCATATAGATTAGTGTTCACCTCTCCCAGGTAACACACAGCACAGAAAGATGAACTGACATTGACACTCCACTCTGAACTATTGTTTTATAACAGGGGTGATAAGGACCCACCTCCATGATAAACCCCGGTACTGCGTCGTAACATCCAGTAAGTTGTTAACACTGGATCCCGATCCGACACCGTTGCCCGCCTGCCGACCAGTCAAAGAGAGTGTTATGGAGATAGCAATAGCATGAGTTTAATAATACAGATAGAAATCACATATGATAAGTGACAGCCCTACAACTGGGTAATGTAGATTAGCTCACAGTATGTAAAATAACTCAATCATGTACTACAGATAAAAGGTAAACAAGGAGTAGGTGACTTACTGTCAGAGAGTCTCCCACTGCAGCTACGACTTTGATATCGCCAGGCCGAAGGGCGTGAACTGTGAATGCATAGAAGATGGATCAGGTGATGAGAATGGCTTAAGGCAAACTTTATCCAGGTAGCCCTATCAGAAACCTGTTAACACCTACCTGTCCTTTCTCAAAAAGTTTAATGTTCCATAACTCAGTAAGATCATTTCAACAAATAACTCTAAAAGCTGTATACTGTATATTGAGAGGATTCATCTTACCTGAGGTGGGTGTGGCGTTGGAAGGGCTATGGTCCTCGCAGGGCATATGAGTGCCCATGATCTGATGACAAGACACGCAGAGGACATCCAGAGTCATTACCATGTATAATGTGTACACAGACACCACAATGTGCAGGTCCCTACAGTACATCAGCCGTGATCAACAGGCCTGACAACAATAACTCACAGGGTCGAAAAGAGGAGAGAGCTCATTGGTGTGATCTGAGGGAGAGTTCCGCTCTGTTCTCAAGAAAGGCCGGTCCTATTGGAGAGAGGGGGGGAGAGAGAAAGAGTGAGACAGAGAGAGATAAAGAGAGACAGAGAGGAGGACAGATGAATGTATAGAGGGTGGAAGATGAGGATCAGTAGGGTTAAATCATATCATTGACTGGGTGGTTCGAGCCCTGAATTCTGATTGGCTGACAGCCATGGTATATCAAACGGGTATGACAAAACATGCATTTTTACTGCTCTAATTATGCTTGCAAACAGTTTATGATAGCAATAAGGCACCCCGGGGGTTTGTGGTATATGGACAATATACCACGGCTAAGGACTGTGTCCAGGCACTCCGTGTCGCGCCTAAGAACAGCCCTTAGCCGTGGTATATTGGCCAAATATCACACCCCCCCGGCCTTATTGCTTAATCATACTATATTGTGTGTTGAGACGTTCATCTAGAGTAGCTCGCTGTAATGGGAATATTTAAGATGAATGAAGTTTATATTTAATTTAGTGATCAACACAATGTTTAGCATATTTGGAATTTCTGTAATACACATACTTGCCAGTGTTCTATTTGTAAAACTCAAGGTGCAGGTTGATGGTCACTAGACTTGTTATGGATTATTATCATATCTGATGATAGTGGTTGACGCCAGACTGGAGGTACAAGGACCAAGGACACACTGATTATTCAGTGTTGTATCGATGGCATTCTATGAACACTTTATGATTCTGTAGCAGCTGACAAAGTCACTGTCCGTCAGGCTGGTGTTTATAGAACATCTGATTTGGATACAAAAGGCCCGTCTCCAAGAGGCCAGTTAGACATTTTCTCTGTATGTGTCTCCCTGTTACAACGTGTAATAAACGGGATAGATTTTTGATTGACTTGACAAACGACTGATCTCCTTTTTGTTCACCTGGAAATTCATATTACACTCAGGTTTACACTCATATACTGTATGTACATTCTATTCTATTAATCCCACAAATGTACTGTACGTGACAGATTTCAGGACTGAATACCTTAGCTGCAGTTCATTGAGCTTGTCTAGTCCAATGGAACCAACGCATTATCCCCAAGTGCAAACCCCGCTCATCTGGCAGTCCAGACAGGCCCAGTTAAATGCTGAAAGTATTTGAATGAAAAACAACCCCGGGTCAGGTATGTGTTGGAGGCTTGCCGCACTCTCTCACCTCACTGGGGCATGGCACCGAGATGATCATATCATCGTTCTCCATGTTCTGCTGGCCTATGGTGGGCTGCAGCTGAAAAACAGAATACAAAAAACAGAGTCAATTCTCCTTTGTTTGCCTCAACTAGGACTGAGAGCAGAGACAATGCCACAGTGTGTTAGCAGCATGGGTAGTATATGGTGTGACTCACCAAGTTGGCCCACATCTGTACGGCTAGTTTGTCTGTGTGTAATGCACCCGCTCTGGGGGCAGCGCTCTGTACATAGATGAACATTTGTGTTACACACATACACACACACACACACACACACACACACACACACACACACACACACACACACACACACACACACACACACACACACACACACACACACACACACACACACACACACACACACACACACACACCAATAACAATTCAGCTCTGCATCACACAGTGAGAGAGTCACATTAATGTATAAAAAATTGGGGGAAGCTTCAATGGCTTGTCACTCACAATAAAGGAGGCTGGGTCTGCTGTGATGAAAGGGACATCCTGCAGTAGGACGGTGAAGTCATCTTTGTTGCTGTACCACTGCTTCTCCACCAGGTGTCCGTCAAGGGTCTCCTACTGACCACCATGAAATAGAGTAAAAATGAACTATGTACAATACACCTATTTAACTGAAATGTTGGTCCACTAAATCCACAGCAAGGAGAGATTAGTGTGCAACTTTATTTTTCACTTGTATAGTCCCCTGTACTACAACCTCTTCTGTTCATATGTTATTCTATTTTGCAGTATGTCCTGTAAGGAGTTTTTATGATACCATTTTTGATGGTTGAAATCAGACAATAAAATACAATCTAATCTTATCTTATCTTATTTATATGGGGACAACAGTATAAAAAGGACATAGGTCAGGGACCGTCAACTAGATTCATCCGCGGGACAATTTTTTTATAAGAGGATGGTCGGTGGGCCAGAACATCGTTACAAATCATTTGTAGACTGCAATTTGATTGCAAGAATCACAAACAGATATAATATTTGACAAAAACATGATAATTTGAAATCTTGCTTAGATTTGTATACGATCACGTGTCTCTCTTTTACTGGTTGGGAATATTTGGGAACAGATTTCCAAAATGAAATTAACTGGTAGGTTTTCTTTTTGGGGGTAAGACATGATGTAAGACATGAATAATGTAAGACATTGATGATGTAAGAAATAGATATAAGAAATTGATGGTGTAAGACATTGATGTTGTAAAACTGGTGATGTAAAACATATGTAAGACATTGACGATGTAAGACATTGATGATGCAAGACATTGATGATGCAAGACATTGAACCTGCAGGACTTGAGTGAGCATGGCCCTCAGCAGTCTGAGCTCCCATTCATGTATTTCCTCCATACATTGACACATCCTGTCAATAGACATATAAGCAATCAAACCAAACATCTACCAGCTAGTCACTATAGATTCACAGAATCGTTTAAAAATCCAGAAAATCTCATCTAATTATATTCGTTATGTACACAGTTCACAGCAGGTATAAAAGGTGTAGTGAAATGCTTGTGTGCTTAGCACCCTCAACATAACAGTACAATAATCTATATAATTATTGCACTGCAATCAGTCAAATAAAATAAAAAGAATAAACTCAGGGAATGAGTGCACTGACTGATTAAGAAGATATGCCATTGGTGGAGAGAATCACCTGTTCTGATGAACATATTCTCCATCCCACACTGCAACATTGACAATGGTCTGCTTCAACTGCAAATACATTATGAACAATCTTAATGATCACTTAAATTCATGTGCTGTAGCATCGCTAAGAGTGTCACACAAGTGTCCAAAACGCACCTGTGACTGCAGCACCTGCAGAGCAAGATCCACCTCCTGGACAGCAGCTGTGACAGTCTCGCTGAACTGCATAGACACAAACACACAACACTCACTCAAAGGAATGCAGCTAATAACACTGTAGTGTCATGAAATGCAGACTTTCAATTAAATCCAGACGTGTGAGGTGAGTGTTTGGCTAATGACCTGGTCATGACATAAACAGAGCTCATCCACCTGGACGAATAGCATCACCAGCTTCCAGTCTGCGTCTAGATCAATGGCCTATTAGAGAGAAGTACAAGACACAGTCAGAGATGAAAACCAGTACAGGGAGGCTGTTAAGGACAATGTGTTGGGTTATGTAGAAGGAGAGATACTAGAATACCTGGTTCCTCCTGAGGGTGAGGGACAGTTCCTTTGCCTGCTCTACAAGAGCTCTGAAAATTAATGAAACATTGTTTGAAATACATTTTTTTCTTTCTTTCTTTCATGCTCTCACAGGGAGTTGAGTGTAGCTGTGGTTTACCTGTGCTGTGAGGATTCAGAATACAGATTTGTCTGACCATGAAGACTCCTGGTCATTTCAGGGTTAAACATGGTCAGCAGCTCTGAAGTGACAGAGAGAGGGGAGGAAGTTGCTTGATTATTAGTGAAATCAACATTGTCATATGCACATTACTTAGCATTTAGTATGGGGTGAAAAAAGCACTATTAGAAATGGCTAACATGTTTTTACTATCAACTAACTTTGACACACAGGTAGAGTTAGTTGGTTCCTTATCCAATAAAATAAATGGATACACATGCAATCTGTTTGATCAGACAAGTATGGCATCTAGGGCTTTCTTGGTACTAACATACAGTAAGTACCATGTGAGTTGAGAGTACAGTATAATGCTCTATCGCATTCATCTTTATTAATGTCCTTTTTCTATTGTGTGAGAGGTACAATAGTCTATCTCTTATGTGTGAAATGCTTTCTGTGGAAATTGTTGGCAGCAAAGTTGCAATTTGGTGATTCTATCTTGGCTTATTGTTAGTGGTATCAGGGTTGGTCCTGATATCAGACCAATAATGATATCACACAGTAGTGGGAGGTTAACTTATATTAACCTCTTCTAAAACCAATTACTCTCAATGATACTAATTGATACTGCAGTAATCTACAATAACCTATTAGACAAGGAAGAGTGTTCAATAGTTACAGTAAGTTATATAAGAGCAGGCCTGACACTCCCATTATCACAAGTAGGTAACTGAACTGATTTAATTTCCCTCCAAATGTACCCTCTTTTCAATGCTTTTATCCTTTTCAAGCACAATCATATCTTCAAAAATGGTTAAAAAGCCTAAATTATGTCTGGTCATAGATTATCTTGATGAAATTAAATAAACGTTCTACTTACAGTTGAAGTCGGAAGTTTACATACACTTAGTCATTAAAACTCGTTTTTCAACCACTCCACAAATTTCTTGTTAACAAACTATAGTTTTTGGCAAGGCGGTTAGGACACCTACTTTGTGCATGACACAAGTAATTTTTCCAACAATTGTTTACAGATTATTTCACTTATAATTCACTGTATCACAATTCCAGTGGGTCAGAAGTTTACATACACTAAATTGACTGTGCCTTTGTAGCGGTATTTATTAGAGAGGGGTAAAGAAAGATTTTGTTCGGGCGCCAGGCAGGTATTAACCATGCCGAAAGGAAAATAGTAGAATAGAGAGAGTACCACTACCAGACCCACACATATCAGCAGAAGAGACTGCCTAGAGTGTAAACAACTTGGAAAATTCCAGAAATTATGTCATGGCTTTAGAAGCATCTGATAGGCTAATTTACATAATTTGAGTCCATTTGAGGTGTACCTGAGGATATAATTCAAGTCCTACCTTCAAACTCAGTGCCTCTTTGCTTGACATCATGGGGAAATCAAAGGTAACCTTCCAAGACCTCAGAAAAAAAGTTGTAGACCTCCACAAGTCTGGTTCATCCTTGGGAGCAATTTGCAAATGCCTGAAAGTCCACGTTCATCTGTACAAACAATAGTACGCAAGTACAAACACCATGGGACCGCACAGCCATCATACCGCTCAGGAAGGAGACGCATTCTGTCTCCTAGAGATGAACGTACTCTGGTGCAAAAAGTGCAAATCAATCCCAGAACAACAGCAAAGGACCTTGTGAAGATGCTGGAGGAAACAGGTACAAAAGCATCTATATCCACAGTAAAACGAGTCCTATATCGACATCATCTGAAAGGCCGCTCACCAAGGAAGAAGCCACTGCTTCAAAAGCCAGACTACGGTTTGCAACTGTACATGGGGACAAAGATCATACTTTTTGGAGAAATATCCTCTGGTCTGATGAAACAAAAACAAAACTGTTTGGCCATGATGACCATCGTTATGTTTGGAGGAAAAAGGGGGATGCTTGCAAGCAGGTGGCAGCATCATGTTGTGGGGGTGCTTTGCTGTAGGAGGGACTGGTGCGCTTCACAAAATAGATGGCTACATGAGGATGGAAAATTATGTGGATATATTGAAGCAACATCAAGACATCAGTCAGGAAGTTAAAGCTTGGTCGCAAATGGGTCTTCCAAATGGACAATGACCCCAAGCATACTTCCAAAGTTGTGGGAAAATGGCTCAAGGACAACAAAGTCAAGGTATTGGAGTGGCCATCACAAAGCCCTGACCTCAATCCTATAGAAAATTTGTGGGCAGAACTGAAAAAGTGTGTGTGAAGAAGGAGGCCTACAAACCAGACACAGTTACACCAGCTCTGTCAGGAGGAATGGGCCAAAATTCACCGAACTTGTTGTGGGAAGCTTGTGGAAGGCTACTCAAAACGTTTGACCCAAGTTAAACATTTTAAGGAAATGCTACCAAATACTAATTGAGTGTATGTAAACTTCTGACCCACTGGGAATGTGATGAAAGAAAGAAAACCTAAAATAAATCATTCACTCTACTATTCTCTCTACTTCCGCGACCCATATAAGGCCCTCCCCCGCCCTCCTTTGAAAAGCTGACCACGACTCCATTTTGTTGCTTCCAGCCAACAGACAGAAACTAAAACAAGAAGCTCCCGCGCTCAGGTCTGTTCAACGCTGGTCCGAACAATCTGATTCCAAGCTTCAAGACTGCTTCGATCACGTGGATTAGGATATGTTCCACATTGTGTCCAACAACAACATTGACGAATACGCTGATTCGGTGAGCGAGTTCATTAGAAAGTGCATCGGCGATGTCGTACCCACAGCAATGATTAAAACATTCCCAAACCAGAAACCGTGGATTGATGGCAGCATTCTCGCGAAACTGAAAGTGCAAACCACTGCTTTTAACCAGGGCAAGGTGACCGGAAACATGACCGAATACAAACAGTGTAGCTTTTCCCTCCTCAAGGCAATCAAACAAGCTAAGCGTCAGTATAGAGACAAAGTAGAGTTGCAATTCAACGGCTCAGACACAAGAGGTATGTGGCAGGGTCTACAGTCAATCACGGATAACAAAAAGAAAACCAGCCCCGTCGCGGACCAGGATGTCTTGCTCCCAGAAAGACTAAATAACTTCTTTGCTCGCTTTGAGGACAATACAGTGCCACTGACACGGCCCGCTACCAAAACCTGCGGACTCTCCTTCACTGCAGCCGATGTGAGTAAAACATTTAACCCTCACAAGGCTGCAGGCCCAGACGGCATCCCCAGCCGCGTCCTCAGAGCATGCGCAGACCAGCTGGCTGGTGTGTTTACAGACATATTCAATCAATCCTTATCCCAGTCTGCTGTTCCCACATGCTTCAAAAGGGCCACCACTGTTCCTGATCCCAAGAAAGATAAGGTAACTGAGCGAAACGACTACCGCCCCACAGCACTCACTTCCGTAATCATGAAGTGCTTTGAGAGACTAGTCAAGGACCATATCACCTCCACCCTACCTGACACCCTAGACCCACTCCAATTTGCTTACCGCCCCAATAGGTCCACAAACGACGCAATTGCAACCACACTGCACACTGCCCTAACCCATCTGGACAAGAGGAATACCTATGTGAGAATGCTGTTCATCAACTACAGCTCACCATTTAACACCATAGTACCCTCCAAACTCGTCATCAAGCTCGAGACCCTGGATCTCGACCCCACCCTGTGCAAATGGGTCCTGGACTTCCTAACGGGCCGACCCCAGGTGGTGAGGGTAGGTAACAACATCTCCACCCCGCTGATCCTCAACACTGGGGCCCCACAAGGGTGCGTTCTGAGCCCCCTGCTGTACTCCCTGTTCACCCACGACTGCGTGGCCATACACGCCTCCAACTCAATCATCAAGTTTACCGACGACACTACAGTGGTAGGCTTGATTACCAACAACGATGAGACGGCCTACAGGGAGGAGGTGAGGGCCCTCAGAGTGTGGTGTCAGGAAAATAACCTCACACTCAACGGAGCACCCCCCTATCCACATCGACGGGACAGTAGTGGAGAGGGTAGTAAGTTTTAAGTTCCTCGGCGTACACATCACGGACAAACTGAATTGGTCCACCCACACAGACAGTGTGGTGAAGAAGGTGCAACAGCGGCTTGTCACCAAAAGCACTCACAAACTTCTACAGATGCACAATCGAGAGCATCCTGTCGGCTGTATCACCGCCTGGTACGGCAACTGCTCCGCCCACAACCGTAAGGCTCTCCAAAGGGTAGTGAGGACTGCACAACGCATCACCGGGGGCAAACTACCTGCCCTCCAGGACACCTACACCACCCGATGTCACAGGAAGGCCATACAGATCATCAAGGACAACAATCACACGAGCCACTGCCTGTTCACCCCGCTATCATCCAGAAGGCGAGGTCAGAACAGGTGCATCAAAGCAGGGACCGAGAGACTGAAAAACAGCTTCTATCTCAAGGCCATCAGACTGTTAAACAGCCACCACTAACATTGAGTGGCTGCTGCCAACATACTGACTCAACTCCAGCTCACTTTGAAAATGGAATTTGATGGAAATTGATTTAAAAAATGTATCACTAGCCACTTTAAACAATGCCGCTTAATATAATGTTTACATACCCTACATTACTCATCTCATATGTATATGTATATACTGTACTCTATATCATCTACTGCATCTTGCCATCTTTTTGTAATACATGTATCACTAGCCACTTGAAACTATGCCACTTTTATGTTTACATACCCTACATTACTCATCTCATATGTAAATACTGTACTCTATACCATCTACTGCATCTTGCCAATGCCGTTCTGTACCATCACTCATTCATATATCTTTATGTACATATTCTTTATCCCTTTACACCTGTGTGTATAAGGTAGTAGTTGTGTAATTGTTAGGTTAGATTACTCGTTGGTTATTACTGCATTGTCGGAACTAGAAGCACAAGCATTTCGCTACACTTGCATTAACATCTGCTAACCATGTGTATGTGACAAATACAATTTGATTTGATTGGATTATTCTGACATTTTACATTCTTAAAATAATGTGGTGATCCTAACTGACCTTAGACAGGGAATTTTTACTAGGATTAAATGTCAGTTATTGTGAAAAACTGAGTTTAAATGTATTTGGCTAAAGGTGTATGTAAACTTATGACTTCAGCTGTGTATATACACCTGATGAGGGTCAGATTGCAAAGGGAGGAAATTTGGCATGGGAAGGAGGTGGATCAGTCAGCAGACCAACATGTCTTATCAACTAATCATATCTCTTATCAAACAATCTTATCAACCAAACAAAGTGTGTTTTATTGAGATTTTATTTGACTGAGACTGTAATTTTAGTGCTTAAGGTCACAGGAAATTGACAACGTGGTTGGATGCTTTAGAATTTGTCAGCTATTTTTGTGTGTGTACTTGTGTGCGTGTCTGTGTCTGTCTGCCTGTCTGTCTGTGTTAATAGCCTGCGTTTGTTGTCTTCTGGTTCAGATAACTGATTTGATACATCAAGGAGCCCCTCAAATCCCCCAAGAATAGCAGGCTTACCATGAAGTCTCAATAACACTCTGGACAGCTCACTGCTTCAGGGAGAAAGAAAAACAGAAGTCTGGAAAACCTTTCTGTGTTCACATTTAATCATCCCTAATGACACCTGGTTTTATTTTTTATTTAACCTTTATTTAACTAGGTAAGGCAGTTAAGAACAAATTCTTATTTACAATGACAGCCTACCCCAGCCAAACCCGGACGACATTGGGCCAATTGTACACCGCGCTAAGGGACTCCAAATCACGGCCGGATGTGATATAACCTGGATTCGAACCAGGGACTGTAGTGACGCTTCTTCTTGTTCTTAACTGCCTTAGACCGCTGCACAACTTGGGGGCCCTGGTAGTGTCCCCTTATCTATCAAGGTTAGAGAAATTGATGTGTTGCTTACCTTTGTGCGTGGGGCAGTCCAATGGCCGAGATCACAGCCACATCTGAGGGTCTGACACTGTGAGCTGGAGAGAATAGAGTGAAATTAGGAGACCGCTAAAAACCGCATTGGTTGATCGTTCAGAACAGCCAACTCAACTCAAAAAGGACTAAAGAGACTGAAGATAGATCTCTGTATTCTAGGTGTCCAGATATAGAGCTGAATGAACCCAGACAGATCAGGCCGGCTTCAAGACCAGACCATATGGCTCTTAGATCTGTTAAGATGTACTTTACATCCTCAGCAGTCAATCCATTGTATATCACTAATGACTGATTGTTAGTGAACACTCACCTGAGGACGGAAGGGTCTTGGAGAGAGAGGTGTGGGTGCAAGGCATTGCAGAGGCTGGGAATAACAGAAGACATTTTACAGGTCACATACTATTGAGAAGGGTTCAACAATTATGAATGAACTCTCAAAACTTATTCAACATTTTGCTCAGAAAACTTGGGGGACCAAATAAAGTCACCTGTGGGAGCGAATTTGGCCCGAGGGCTACTTTATTTGGTCTCCCAAGTTTTCTGAGCAAAATGTTTTAATAATTTTTGTTGTTGGACATAAAAGACTGGATAATCACCATAAATCTGCTCAAAGTGATTAAAATAAGTATTCCCACACTTAAATAGAAAGACGTGATCGTATCCCAATGTCATCAAAGTTTGAAATTATTTTGTTTTTGTCCAATACTATATCCGTTTTGGATTCTAGCGGTCAATTTGCAGTGTACAAATGATTTATAACTATGTTTTTTCCCCTCTACCATCCGCTCAAGGAAAAATCGGCACACGGCTGAATGTAATTGGGGACCCCTGCTTTAGAGATGAATAAAGTATCTATTTCTTCTCTCTCTATGTTACAAATACTGACACAATGCATTCACGAATATGAGTTTAACACTGTAGTTTTGCTCGATGAGTGTTATCTTCTTAGAAAAGAGAAACAGTTTTTAACAGAACACATTCAACAGGAATCCTCCCCTATGATGTTGCCATACAGTAGAAACAAGAGAGTTCATTGCCCCCTATGTTGTTGCCATACAGTAGAAACAAGAGAGTTCATTGCCCCCTATGATGTTGCCATACAGTAGAAACAAGAGAGTTCATTGCCCCCTATGATGTTGCCATACAGTAGAAACAAGAGAGTTCATTGCCCCCTATGATGTTGCCATACAGAAGAATCACTGTGAACCTACGTAGTCAGAATTACCCCTTAAAAACATTGAAGGGCCTAGTCAGAACTAGTGAGCACATTTCTGAGGTGAGGCAAAAACAACATTCTTCTTGCACAGCCAGAATCCAAACATGAAGTATACAATTCTTGTCTCACCCCTGAAAGCCTGGTTTTAATTGACAAGGTCCCTAAGATGTTACTTTATGACAATAATCACGACAAGAATACAACTTAACTCTACTTAACTCTACTCTCCTGCAAAACTAAGACAAAAATACACTGATGTTCTTCACTTTACCCAGTTACTTTTATATGTAAAATGTTCAGATCATTTGAATAGGCTATAGAAGTGCATAGAAACCTGTTGCCGTGGGGAACCCCAGCAAAGCTATAACCAGTAATGGAAGCATCCTTTGTCTGTCAAAGTTTGTCCTCATATAGCCACCAGTTGTCTTCTGTCTGTCTGTCTTTCTGTTTGACTGTCTGTCTGTTTGTCTAACAGCTCCGTTGTCTTGGCGTATTGTCCATTACCGTCTTGCTGCCCTCTACCTTGCTGTTTGATGTGATTTACAGATATACCTGTCCATGGTAAAGCACACGCATCATGTATATGCATAGTGGGAGGGGTTGGGCTCACGTTCAAGGGAATGGATGGAAGGAAATGAAAGCACGGACAAGAGAGAGAGAGAGAGAGAGAGAGAGAGAGAGAGAGAGAGAGAGAGAGAGAGAGAGAGAGAGAGAGAGAGAGAGAGAGAGAGAGAGAGAGAGAGAGAGAGAGAGAGAGAGAGAGAGAGAGAGAGAGAGAGAGAGAGAGAGAGAGAGAGAGAGAGAGAGAGAGAGAAAATATGGGGTTGCTTTTATGTTTGAGATTTAATCGCTGCACAACGTTTCATAAAACTGACTGAAAATCATTGTTAACAACATATCATGCCATGTGACGAGCAAATATTGGGGGTTAGGCTAAATATATAAGTGGGGTGAGTAACTTATTGGTATTGTGACAAAGTGTGTTTTGTGACATAATCTATCACCTAGAAAAGTTGAGCTGGCACAGCACCAGCAGAGGGATGGAATTTGTAAGAGTTGAAGCTCAATTCAAATAATTCTGGATTTTGATATTTATACACTAGCTCCTTTCCCTATGGTCAAATAAAATCACATGCTTGGAATACATACTGGTAAACGCCTACAACAGTAACTATTACCAGTTAGACTCCCCTCACAGGTATGCTTCCAGTTCTCACAAAAAGAAATATGTGTACTCGGGCAGTAGTTAGAAAACAAAGACAATGCGTAACTGTTGGTGTGCCCCACTTTTACATGAACAATTTCCAATGTCGTATTATTATTTTTTACTTCAGAGCATCCTATTTGTATTTATCCATATATTCTACACCTTTAACTGCTTTGACAATGGTTTTATACAATAGACGCAAATCACAATCACAATCTTGTAATTATGCATTGCGTAACATTTTAAAATGCAATCTCTTCAGGAAAAGCTTCCTTGGTAAAAGATTTCTAGTGATTGCTAGCTATATAACTAACAGGGATATGTGAAATACGTGATATCCTTGACTTCCTGCTACAAGGACAGGGAGCTTAACCTATAATGACTACATGTTACAAAACATACTGTATTTCAAACTGTATGAAAATAAATCTGTAAATAAGAATTTGTATTAATTATGAGTGCAGGCAGGAATTAATTATGAGTGCAGGCATTGAATGGCTGGCTGATGAAATAGCTACACTACATGACCAAAAGTATGTGGACACCTGCTCATCGAACATCTCATTCCAAAATCATGGGCATTAATATGGAGTTGGTCCCCCCTTTGCTGCAGCCTCCACTCTTCTGGGATGGCTTTCCACTAGATGTTGGAACATTGCTGCGGGGAGTTGCTTCCATTCAGCCAGGTCAGGTCAGGCACTGATGTTGGGCGATTAGGCCTGGCTTGCAGTCGACATTCCAATTCAACCCAAAGGTGTTTGTTGTGGTTCAGGTCAGAGCTCTGTGCAGGCCAGTCAAGTTCTTCCACCACGAACTCAACAAACATTTCTGTATGGAACTCACTTTGTGCATGGGAGAATTGTCATGCTGAAACATGAAAGGGCCTACCCCAAACTGTTGCCACAAATTTGGAAGCACAAAATCCTCTAGAATGTCATTGTATGCTGTAGCGTTAAGATTTCCATTCACTGGAACTAATGTGCCTAGCCCGAACCATGAAAAACAGCCCCAGACCATTATTCCATCTCCACCAAACATTACAGTTGGCACTATGCATTCGAGCAGGTAGCGACAAACCCGGATTCATCCATTCACTCCAGAGAACAGGCTTCCACTCCACTTCCACTTTTTATGGAGATTGCATGGCTGGAATAGCCGGATTCACTCATTTGAAGGGGTGTCCACATACTTTTGCATATATAGTGTATTGTGCAAGAGCAATGTAAAGAGCATGGTTTCATAGTTTCATCATAAATGGGTAATATGAATGGGCAACCATTTGATGGTGATATGAATATACGCACATTTAATTTCTTTATAGATTGTCCTCAGGGCACATCTCTTGGCCAGCCATATGTGCCTGATGCTTCATAACAGTGACAGTGTGTCGTTAAATTGCTTGATAATTTATCTTCATGATCAGTCTCTATTGATTACAGAGGTGAGGGACTGCCAGAAGGAAAGGTGAGGGAGATATATTATACTTGATTACAATATGTATATAACCTGTTATCTGTTTCTTCTATCAAAAAGGATTAACAGATTACTGAACTGAAATGTATGAAATTGCTTGACTGGACTGTACAATCATGCACCACAACAACAAGATCCAGTCCATTATTTTTCTTGATTCACCGTACTGTAAATGTAATGTAGATCTGAAATCTACATCAACAAGTAAATGGTTCCAATAATTTTTCTAACATTAATTTCCCTATAGGGGATTATAGAAACACTTAAAATAAGGGCTGTTTCACATAGGGGCGGTAGGGTAGCCTAGTGGTTAGAGCGTTGGACTAGTAATCGGAAGATTGCAAGTTCAAACCCCCGAGCTGACAAGGTACAAATCTGTCGTTCTACCCCTGAACAGGCAGTTAACCCACAGTTCCTAGGCTGTCATTGAAAATAAGAATTTGTTCTTAACTGACTTGCCTAGTAAAATAAAAATAGGCTTACCCTGGTGTGATGTTTTGATAACCATGTAAATCTCTCTAGGACAAGGTGACTTAAATCAATATATTTTACTATATTTATCGCCCCCCCGCCCAGTAATGAAATAATTATTAGCTGCTAATGTGGCTATCATAAATTACTACAAATGCCATGATGATCTGGACGAGACTGCTGAATCGAGGCAAAGGTAAGAACCTCTGGATTAACTAGCTAATGTTAGCTAAATTTAGTAATAAATAAATTGGCATAATTTCTTGTGCAAGTTTTAAATTTACACAATACCTATTAGCAAACGTGTCAGCTAGAGATAACTTGCAGGAGCTTGCAGGGATTTGTAGTCTTGTATGGTGTCTACTTTGATGCTAATAAGCATTTTCGAATCTGAGAGTCAATGGAGCTGAATATATTGATTAAAGTCACCCTGTCTGAGAGAGATTTACATGGTTACCAAAACGTCACACCAGAGTAAGCCTGCATGAAACCCAGACCCTATTTTAAGTGTTTCTGAAATTCTCTATGGGAAAAATGATTGGTGGAAAAACGATTGGAACCATTTCCCTGTTGATCGCTAGGATTTCTGGGTATTATGACACCTCCACTTGGGGGCTCTATTGACAGACATAAGATGGCCAGGACAAGTGAACACCTGGATGTGTCTTTCTGTCCTTTATTGTTCTGTGGCAGTAATCATTCTATCAATCTGAGACATGATTACTGCAGTGGCCTGGACTCAAGTGAGGTGTGTACCAATTCACATAAAACCTTACCATATAGAATGCTGATTTCAGATCAGTTTGAACTATATCAGCACTCCTAATCTGAGACACTTGACACAATGATCACTATCTCACTTCAATCCTGATAACTGCAGAGTACTTACACAATACTTTATCTATCTACCAAGGACACACAATTCTCATGACACTGTCCTCTCAAGCACTCTGTCTAGCTATCATCTTCATTAGGAGCCCTGCTTATCTTTGGCTTTACAGTTTGTGCAGCTCAAGATGCCAGTACACTCTCTTTGTAATCTCATGCCCAACGATTTCCTATACTTGGGTTAACAAAGGTCAAGATTGACGAGTTGATCCAACAGACCTTCATCGGGTGGAAGTGTATGGGAGTGAGATTAATCACTTTTTGATCTTCTCTGTGATCTTACTGTTGTGTTTTTGTCATGGTGTGTACAATCATTTTTTAATTTAACTATGTTAAGAAGAAATTATTGTTTACAATGACAAACTACCCTGGCCAAACCCAGATGACGCTGGGATAATTGTGCACCGTCCTATGGGACTCCCAATCACAGACAGATGTGATACAGCCTGGATTCGAACCAGGGTCTGTGACACCTCTTGCACTGAGACGCAGTGCCTTAGACCGCTTCACCACTCAGGAGCACAAATTGTCCTGCGTTGTTTGAGCACAGAAAGTATTTTGATGCACACTTTGCTATCTGACCGTCAGTAGCCTATGTTGCTAGACAGTCTACCTGGGTTCTGATCCAGGAGTTTCTCATACTGCTGTTTAATTATGTGTTACTTTGATCTATTTTTTACTTAACACTTGTTTTTTTCTCAACTTCTTAAAAGCATTGTTGGGAAGGGCTTGTAAGTAAGTATTTCACTGTAAGGTCTACTACACCTGTTGCATGTGACAAATAAAATTTGATTTGACTAGCTGATATCCTACACATCACAATGTACAATGAAGCCTGAGCTTAGCTTCATCATTTCACCTCCTTTCAATTTTTTTTTACAAATATTTCTGAAAAGCAAAAGTGTAGTTTTATCAGCTTCCTTTAATGTCTATGGTTTTACTGGGAGTGTTATTTCAAAGACAGTGGTTCCACAGATTGGTCCTCACCCAGTTTAGTTTCGGCAGCACCCTTTGGATCTCTCTGACAACTCCCCTACCCAGTAGGGGGCGGGGTCACATGTACCGGATGTTGATACAGTCTGTGGAACAGCTGTGAAAGAACAATAAAGGTGACGCGACATCGACAGGGTCGACGACAAAAACAAGGGGGAAATACAACGAGGCAAGTTTTAACATTCGTGTAGACACAGAACTCCGAAAATCACAGATTCACGGTGAGAAAACGTTGGGTATTCGATGTGTCAAATGCTTTAAAAAAATCTATACATAAATATGAAGCTATCCTCAGTTATTAGTTCTGAGTAGTCAAGTACGTCTAATACTAGTCTGACATTGTTAGAAATATATCTGTTCCTCTTGAAGCCAGACTGTGTTTCATCAATGATTGCATCCAGAACTTCTTTAATTATTTTTGCAAGTAGTAAGGCTAATATCTTATAGTCATTATTAAGAAGACAAATTGGACGCCAGTTATCGATGAGCAGCACTTATTTTTTTAGGCTTATGTATCAGTGTTATTAACCCCTGATTCATTGTAGGAGGGAGAACATTGTTTTTAATACTCTCTAAAAAGACTTCAAATAGGAAGGGAGCTACTTGTTCAGAAAATAATTTGTAAAATGCTGATGTAATTCCATCAACACCTGGTGATTTATTGTTCTTTAGATGTTTGGTAGACTATAATCTCTTCAACTTTGATGGGTTCATCACACTGTTTAGATTCTATATCACTGATAGAGTGAACATTATTCAGTGAGTTAAAAAAAACATATCTGTGGATTCCTGACTACTACTCCTAGACTACTTAATCTTAAGGATCCGACTGAAATTTTGCGCTACGTGATATTCACTTCCGGACTTGGAGAGCGTGCGCCAAAACCACGCCCCGTTATTCAGATAGGCTATCTACAATGCTATGAGCGCTCCAAGTCCGGAAGTGAATATCACGTTGTGTGAAATTTCAGCCCCTGATTAATAACATTTGCCCTTGTATTTCAATATTTGAAAAATATAATAACATAATGTCCCTAAACGCTCAAAGACAGATTCAGTGGCCGTAGCATAGTATTCGACTGAATGATTAGCTAATAAATATAATTTTTTGTAAATCTCTCTCAGTTTGGGCCTTACCCAAACTGTTGCCGCAAAGTTGGAAGCACAGAATCTGCTACAATGTCATTGTATGCTGTAGCGTTAAGATTTCCCTTCACCAGAACTAAGGGTCCTAGTCCAAAGCATGAAAAACAGCCCCAGACCATTATTCCTCCTCCACCAAACCTTACAGTTGGCACTATGCATTGGGGCAGGTAGCATTCTCCTGGCATCCGCCAAACCCAGATTAGTCCGTTGGACTGCCAGATGGTGAAGTGTGATTCATCACTGCTCCAGAGTCCAATGGCGGTCAGCTTTACAACACTCCAGCCGATGCTTGGCATTGTGCATGGTGATCTTAGGCTTGTGTGCGGCTGCTCGGCCATGGCAACCCATTTAAGGACACTCTCGACGAACAGTTCTTGTGCTGACATTGCTTCCAGAGGTAGTTGGAACTCGGTAGTGAGTGTTGCAACCAAGCACAGACGATTTTTACGCTCTGCGCTTCAGCACTCTGCGGTCCCATTCTGTGAGCTTGTGGGGCCTAACACTTCGCAGCTGAGCCGTTGTTGCTCCTAGATGTTTCCACTTCACAATAACAGCACTTACAGTTGACCGGGGCAGTAGCAAGGCAGAAGTTTGACAACCTGACTTGTTGGAAAAGTGGCATCCGTTGATGGTGCCACGTTGAGTCACTGAGCTCTTCAGTAAGGCCATTCTACTGCCAATGTTTGTCTATGGAGATTGCATGGCTGTGTGCTCAATTGTATACACCTGTCAGCAACGGTGTGGCAGAATTAGCAGAATCCACTAATTTGAAGGGGTGTCCACATACAGTGCATTCGGGAAGTATTCAGACCCCTCCACTTCTTCCACATTTTCTTACATTAGACTTATTCTAAAATGATGGAGGGGGGAAAAACAATCTACACACAATAACCCATAATGACAAAGCGAAAACAAACCTTTTGCTAAACTATGAAAAATAAAAACATACCTTAGTTAAGTATTCAGACCCTTTGCTATGAGACTCAAAATTGAACTCAAGTGCGTCTTGTTTCTATTGATCATCCTTGAGATGTTTCTTCAACTTGGAGTCCACCTGTGGTAAATTCAATTGATTGGACATGATTTGGAAATGCACATGCCTGTCTATATAAGGTCCCACAGTTGACTGTGCATGTCAGAGCAAAAACCAAGCCATGAGGTGGAAGGATTTGTTTGTAGAGCTCTGAGACAAGTTGGTGTCGATGCACAGATATTGGGAAGCATGCCAAAAAATGTCTGCAGCATTGAAGATCCCCAAGAACACAGTGGCCTCAACCCTTTTAAATGTTTATACGTTTGGAACCACCAAGACTATTCCTAAAGCTGGCTGCCAGGCCAAACTGAGCAATTGGGTGACAAGGGCCTTGGTTAGGGAGGTGACCAAGAACCCGATAGTCATTCTGACAGAGCTCCAGAATTGCTCTTTGGGAATGGGATAACCTTCCTGAAGGACAACCATCTCGGCAGCACTCCACCATTCAGGCCGTTATGGTAGAGTGGCCAGACGAAAGCCACTCCTCAGTAAAAGGCACATGACAGCCTGCTTGGAGTTTACCAAAAGGCACCTAAAGGACAGACAAAGAGAAACAAGATTCTCTGGTCTGATGAAAACAAGATCGAACTCTTTGGCCTAAATGCCAAGTGTCACATCTGGAGGAAACCTGGTGCCATCACTATGGTAAAGCATGGTGGTGGCAGCATCATGCTGTGGGGATGTTTTTCAGGGACAAGGAGACTAGTCAGGGTCGAGGGAAATATGAACGGAGCAAAGTACAGAGATCCTTGACAAAAACCTGCTCCAGAGTGCTCAGGACCTCAGCCTGGGGCGAAGGTTCACCTTCCAACAGGACAACGACACTATGCACACAGCCAAGACAACGCAGGAGTGGCTTCGGGACAAGTTTCAATGTCCTTGAGTGGCCCAGCCAGAGCCTGGACTTGAACCCGGTCTAACATTTCTGGAGAGACCTGAAAAAAGCTGTGCAGCAACACTCCCCATCCAATCTGACAGCGCTCGAGAGGATCTGCAGAAAAGAATGGGAGAAACTCCCCAAATACAGGTGTACCAAGCTTATAGTTTCAAACCCAAGAAGACTCAACGCTGTAATCGCTGCCAAAGGTGACTCAACAAAGTACTAAGTAAAGGGTTTGAATACTTAGGTAGATGTGATATTTCAGTTTATTATTTTTAATACATTAGCACAAATGATAAAGTAACAGTTTTTGCTTTGTCATTATGGGGTATTGTGTGTCTGTGTGTGTGTATATTGATGTGGGGGAAAAAACTTTCTGAATGCACTGTACTTTTGTATGTTTTATTTATATATATATATTTTTTTTAAACATTTCAGTCATTTAGCATAAATTCGTATCCAGAGCGACTTACAGTTCATCTTAAGATAGCTAGGTGGGACAACCACATGCCACAGTCATAGAAAGTAAGGAGGGGTGTCACATGCAAGTGTTAAGTTGTTGTTATTATTATTATTTCTTCAGGGGGGGTCAAGGTGAGTAGGAGGATTATTTAAGATATGGTTTGAAGAGGTTTCAGATGTTTTAGGAAGATGGGCAGGGACTCTGCTGTCCTAGCTTCAGGGGGAAGCTGGTTCCACTATTGGGGTGCTGTTTGCAGAGAACGTCAGGGTGTTGTTCAGGGTCACGCCAAGGTTCTTTGCACTTTGGGAGGGCGACACTGGAGTTGTCAACCAGGATGGAGAGGTCATAGCAATCAAATCAAATGTATTTATATAGCCCTTCGTACCTCAGCTGATATCTCAAAGTGCTGTACAGAAACCCAGCCTAAATCCCCATAGCAATGATAGTAGAGACCATGTGAGGATATGACGGAGCAGAGTGACTTGGTGTATTTAGAGGAGAGGGCCTAGAACCGAGCCCTGGGGGACACCAGTAGGGAGAGTACGTGGTGCAGACACAGATCCTCTCCATGTCAACTGGTAGGAGAGGCCTACTAGGTAGGATGCAATCCAAGAGTGTGCAGAGCCTGAGACGTCAGCCCTGAGAAGGTGGAGAGAAGGATCTTATGGTTCCAGGTTCTGAAGGCAGCAGATAGATCTAGGAGGATGAGAACAGAGGAGGGAGAGTCAGGAGGGTGAACCTGGATCAGGTTGTCAGTCAATTTACCAGGGTAGTTACAAACAGCACAGGAAATAAGTGATCAAACATGTATTGATCACATTTTTTACTAACGCTGCAGATATTTGCTTTAAAAGCAGAATCCAAATCCATAGGATGTAGTGATCACAATATAATATCCATATCTAGGAAAACCAAAGTTCCAAAGGCTGGGACTAATATAGTGAATACGAGGTCACACAAGAAGTTTTGTAGTTATTCCTATGTTGTTGATGTAAAGAATATTTGCTGGTCTGTGGTGTGTAATGAGGAGCAACCAGGTGCTGCACTTGACGCATTTATGAAACTATTTATTCCAGTTAGTAATAAGCACCACCCATTAAGAAATTGACTGTATAAACTGTTAAATCCCCTTGGATTGATGAGGAATTGAAAAATTGTATGGTTGCGAGGGATGAGGCAAAAGGTCTGGCAGCCCAACTAATTGGCAAGTGTACTGCAAATTTAAGAAATCATGTGACTAAACTAAATAAACTAAACAATGAAACAAATTATGTAAAAAATTATAGTAAACATTTTTTTGGACACATACAAAGCCAACTCGGCTCCTTCATTTATTGAATCAGATGGCTGGCTCATTCATCACAAAGCCCACTGATATTGCAAACTAATTTAATACATTTTTCATTGGCAAGATAAGCAAACTTAGGGATGACATGCCGGCAACAAACACTGACACTACACATCGAAGTATATTGGACCAAATGATGAAAGACAAGAATTATACTTTTGAATCAAATACAATTTTATTTGTCACATACACATGGTTAGCAGATGTTAATGCGAGTGTAGCGAAATGCTTGTGCTTCTAGTTCCGACAATGCAGTGATAACCATCTAACTAACAATTCCAAAACTACTGTCTTATACACAGTGTAAGGGGATAAAGAATATGTACATAAGGATATATGAATGAGTGATGGTACAGAGCAGCATAGGCAAGATACAGTAGATGGTATCGAGTACAGTATATACATATGAGATGAGTATGTAGACAAAGTAAACAAAGTGGCATAGTTAAAGTGGCTAGTGATACATGTATTACATAAGGATGCAGTCGATGATGTAGAGTACAGTATATACTTATGCATATGAGATGAATAATGTAGGGTAAGTAACATTATATAAGGTAGCATTGTTTAAAGTGGCTAGTGATATATTTACATCATTTCCCATTATTAAAGTGGCTGGAGTTGGGTCCCACTCAATGTTAGTGGTGGCTGTTTAACAGTCTGATGGCCTTGAGATAGAAGCTGTTTTTCAGTCTCTCGGTCCCAGCTTTGATGCACCTGTACTGACCTCGCCTTCTGGATGATAGCGGGATGAACAGGCAGTGGTTTGGGTGGTTGATGTCCTTGATGATCTTTATGGCCTTCCTGCAACATCGGGTGGTGTAGGTGTCCTGGAGGGCAGGTAGTTTGCCCCCGGTGATGCGTTGTGCAGACCTCACTACCCTCTGGAGAGCCTTACGGTTGAGGGCGGAGCAGTTGCCGTACCAGGCGGTGATACAGCCCGCCAGGATGCTCTCGATTGTGCATCTGTAGAAGTTTGTGAGTGCTTTTGGTGACAAGCCAAATTTCTTCAGCCTCCTGAGGTTGAAGAGGCGCTGCTGCGCCTTCTTCACGACGCTGTCAGTGTGAGTGGACCAATTCAGTTTGTCTGTGATGTGTATGCCGAGGAATTTAAAACTTGCTACCCTCTCCACTATTGTTCCATCGATGTGGATAGGGGGTGTTCCCTCTGCTGTTTCCTGAAGTCCACAATCATCTCCTTAGTTTTGTTGACGTTGAGTGTGAGGTTATTTTCCTGACACCACACTCCGAGGGCCCTCACCTCCTCCCTGTAGGCCGTCTCGTCGTTGTTGGTAATCAAGCCTACCACTGTTGTGTCGTCCGCAAACTTGATGATTGAGTTGGAGGCGTGCGTGGCCACGCAGTCGTGGGTGAACAGGGAGTACAGGAGAGGGCTCAGAACGCACCCTTGTGGGGCCCCCGTGTTGAGGATCAGCGGGGAGGAGATGTTGTTGCCTACCCTCACCACCTGGGGGCGGCCCGTCAGGAAGTCCAGTACCCAGTTGCACAGGGCGGGGTCGAGACCCAGGGTCTCGAGCTTGATGACGAGCTTGGAGGGTACTATGGTGTTGAATGACTAGTCTCTCAAAGCACTTCATGATGACGGAAGTGAGTGCTACGGGGCGGTAGTCGTTTAGCTCAGTTACCTTAGCTTTCTTGGGAACAGGAACAATGGTGGCCCTCTTGAAGCATGTGGGAACAGCAGACTGGTATAGGGATTGATTGAATATGTCCGTAAACACACCGGCCAGCTGGTCTGCCCATGCTCTGAGGGCGCGGCTGGGGATGCCGTCTGGGCCTGCAGCCTTGCGAGGGTTAACACGTTTAAATGTCTTACTCACCTCGGCTGCAGTGAAGGAGAGACCGCATGTTTTCGTTGCAGGCCGTGTCAGTGGCACTGTATTGTCCTCAAAGCGGGCGAAAAAGTTATTTAGTCTGCCTGGGAGCAAGACATCCTGGTCCGTGACTGGGCTGGGTTTCTTCTTGTAGTTTGTGATTGACTGTAGACCCTGCCACATGCCTCTTGTGTCTGAGCCGTTGAATTGAGATTCTACTTTGTCTCTGTACTGACGCTTAGCTTGTTTAATAGCCTTGCGGAGGGAATAGCTGCATTGTTTATATTCGGTCATGTTGCCAGACACCTTGCCCTGATTAAAAGCAGTGGTTTGCGCTTTCAGTTTCACGCGAATGCTGCCATCAATCCACGGTTTCTGGTTAGGGAATGTTTTTATCGTTGCTATGGGAACGACATCTTCAACGCACGTTCTAATGAACTCGCACACCGAATCAGCGTATTCGTCAATATTTTTATCTGACGCAATACGAAACATGTCACAGTCCACGTGATGGAAGCAGTCTTGGAGTGTGGAGTCAGCTTGGTCTGACCAGCGTTGGACAGACCTCAGCGTGGGAGCCTCTTGTTTAAGTTTCTGCCTGTAGGCAGGGATCAACAAAATGGAGTCGTGGTCAGCTTTTCCGAAAGCGGGGCGGGGCGGGGCAGGGCCTTATATGCGTCGCGGAAGTTAGAGTAACAATGATCCAAGGTTTTACCACCCCTGGTTGCGCAATCGATATGCTGATAAAATTTAGGGAGTCTTGTTTTCAGATTAGCTTTGTTAAAATCCCCAGCTACAATGAATGCAGCCTCCGGATAAATGGTTTCCAGTTTGCAAAGAGTTAAATAAAGTTTGTTCAGAGCCATCGATGTGTCTGCTTGGGGGGGGGGATATATATACGGCTGTGATTATAATCTAAGAGAATTCTCTTGGTAGATAATGCGGTCTACATTTGATTGTGAGGAATTCTAAATCAGGTGAACAGAAGGATTTGAGTTCCTGTATGTTTCCACCATCACACCATGTCTCGTTAGTCATGAGGCATACGCCCCCGCCACTCTTCTTACCAGAAAGATGTTTGTTTCCGTCCGCGCGATGCGTGGAGAAACCCGTTGGCTGCACCGCATCGGATAGCGTCTTCCCAGTAAGCCATGTTTCCGTGAAGCAGAAAACGTTGCAGTCTCTGATGTCCCTCTGGAATGCTACCCTTGCTCGGATTTCATCAACCTTGTTGTCAAGAGACTGGACATTGGCAAGAAGAATGCTGGTTAGTGTTGCGCGATGTGCCCGTCTCCGGAGTCTGCCCAGAAGACAAGCTACGTTTCCCTCTTTTTCGGAGTCGTTTTCTTGGGTCGCTGCATGCGATCCATTCCGTTGTCCTGTTTGTAAGGCAGAACACAGGATCCGCGTTGCGGAAAACATATTCTTGGTCGTACTGATGGTGAGTTGACGCTGATCTTATATTCAGTAGTTCTTCTCGACTGTATGTAATGAAACCTAAGATTACCTGGGGTACTAATAAAATAATTCCGTAAAGTCAGTGTGGAAGAGGTGAAAAAATTGCCACCAGGTTCTGACAATCTAGATGGAAAATTACTCAGGATAATAGGAGACGATATTGCCACTCCTATTTGCCACATATTCAATTTAAGCCTACTAGAGAGTGTGTGTGCCCTCAGGCCTGGGGTGTTAAAGTCATTCTGCTACCCAAGAATAGTAAAGCTGGCTCAAATAGCTGACCAATCAGCCTGTTACCAACCCTCAGTAAACTTCTGGATTTTTTGTTGTTGTTGACCAGATACAATGCTATTTTACAGTAAACAAATTGACAACTGAATTTCAGCATGCTTATAGGGAAGGACACTCAACCAGCATAGCACTTAAACAAATAACTGATGATTGGCTGATAAAATGATTGTGGGGGCTGTCTTGTTAGACTTCAGTGCAGCTTTTGACATTATTGATCAGAGTCTGCTGCTGGAAAAAATGTGTTATGGTTTTACACCCCCTTTACACAATCTCTATTGCACTCCAGACTGCCCTTTCCCACAAAAGGAAAAAAGGAACACTTATGTGAGAATGCTATTCATTGTGCATGCTCAGTCCCTTCCTGAACTCCCTGTTCACCCAAGACTGCATGGCCAGGCATGACTCCAACACCATCATTAAGTTTGCAGATGACACAACAGTGGTAGGCCTGATCACCGACAACGATGAGACAGCTTATAGGGAGGAGGTCAGAGACCTGGCCGGGTGGTGCCAGAATAACAACCTATCCCTCAACGTAACCAAGACTAAGGAGATGATTGTGAACTATAGGAAAAGGAGGACCGAGCACTCCCCCATTCTCATCGACGGGTAGTGGAGCAGGTTGAGAGCTTCAAGTTCCTTGGTGTCCAAATCAACAACAAACTCGAACAGTCCAAACACACCAAGACAGTCTTGAAGAGGGCACGACAAAGCTTATTCTCCCTCAGGAAACTAAAAAGATTTGGCATGGGTCCTGAGATCCTCTTAGGTTGGAGTCATTAAAACTTGTTTTTCAACCACTCCACAAATTTCTTGTTAACAAACTATAGTTTTGGCAAGTCGGTTAGGACATCTACTTTGCATGACACAAGTAATTTTTCCAACAATTGTTTACAGACAGATTATTTCACTTAATTCGCTGTATCACAATTCCAGTGGGTCAGAAGTAGGTACCACGTTCATCTGTACAAACAATAGTACGCAAGTATAAACACCATGGGACCACACAGCTGTCATACTGCTCAGGAAGGAGACACGTTCTGTCTCCTAGAGATGAACATACTTTGGTACGAAAAGTGCAAATCATTCCCAGAACAACAGCAAAGGACCTTGTGAAGATGCTGGAGGAAACAGGTACAAAAGTATCTTTTTCCACAGTAAAATGAGCCCTATATCGACAACCTGATCGGCCACTCAGCAAGGAAGAAGCTACTGCTCCAAAACTGCCATAAAAAGCCAGACTACGGTTTGCAACTGCACATGGGGACAAAGAGTGTACTTTTTGGAGGAAGGTCCTCTGGTCTGATGAAACAAAAATAGAACTGCTTGGCCATAATGACCACTGTTATGTTTGGAGGAAAAAGAGGGAGGCTTGTAAGACAAAGAACACTACCCCAACCGTGAAACACGGGGGTGGTAGCATCATGTTGTGGGGGTGGTTTTTTTGCAGGAGGGACTGGTGCACTTCACAAAATAGATGGCATCATGAGGCTGGAAAATTATATGGATATATTGAAGCAACATCTCAAGACATCAGTAAGGAAGTTAAATCTTGGTTGCAAATGGGTCTTTCAAATGGACAATGACCCCCCAGGCATGCTTCCAAAGTTGTGGCAAAATTGCTCGCACACACTTTTTCAGTCTTCCCACAAATTTTCCATGGTATTGAGGTCAGGGCTTTGTGATGGCCACTCCAATACCTTGACTTTGTTGTCTTTAAGCCATTTTGCCACAACTTTGGAAGTATGCTTGGAGTCATTGTCCATTTGGAAGACCCATTTGGAACCAAACTTTTACTTCCTGACTGATGTCTTGAGACGATGCTTCAATATTTCCAGTTTTCCACCCTCATGATGCCATCTATTTTGTGAAGTGCACCAGTCCCTCCTGCAGCAAAGCACCCCCACAACATGGGGGTGCAGCAAAGCATCCCCCTTTTTCCTCCAAACATAAAGATGGTCATTATGGTCAAACAGTTCCATTTCTGTTGCATTAGACCAGAGGACATTTCTCCAAAAAGTACACTCTTTGTCCCCATGTGCAGTTTCAAACCATAGTCTGGCTTTTTTTAATGGCGGTTTTGGAGCAGTGGCTTCTTCCTTGCTGAGCGGCCTTTCAGGTTATGTCGACATAGGGCTCATTTTACTTTGGATATAGATACGTTTGTACCTGTTTCCTCCAGCATCTTCGAGGTCCTTTGCTGTTGTTCTGAGATTGATTTGCACTTTTTGCACAAAAATGTTTATTTCTAAGAGACAGAACGCGTTTTCTTCCTGAGCGTTATGACAGCTGCATGGTCCCATGGTTTTTATACTTGCGTACTATTGTTTAACAGATGAACGTGGTACCTTCAGGTGTTTGGAAATGGCTCCCAAGGATGAACCAGACTTGTGGAGGTCTACAATTGTTTTCTGAGGTATTGGCTGATTTCTTTTGATTTTCCCATGATGTCAAGCAAAGAGGCACTGAGTTTGAAGGTAGGCCTTGAAATACATCCACAGGTACACCGGCAATTGACTCAATGTCAATTAGCCTATCAGAAACTTCTAAAGCCATGACACCAGTTTGTGCCTTTTAAACAACTTGAAAAATTCCAGTCAACTTAGTGTAAGTAAACTTCTGACCCACTGGAAATGTGATAGTGAAATAATCTTTAAAAATATAGTTGGAAAAATGACTTGCCATGCACAAAGTAGATGTCCTAACAGACTTGCCAAAACTATAGTTTTAACAAGAAATGTGGAGTGGTTGAATAACAAATCCAACCTAAGTGTATGTAAACATTCGACTTCAACTGTATGTACTGCAGACATTGGACCTCTACTACTTTTCAGTAGTACAAAGCACAGTAAAGAAAGTAGATTATACATACTGTATGGGCAAACAAATGTTTAATGTATTACTGTATGTATGAAATTAGGAGCTATGCTACTTTAACACGTTAATCTTGTATACTGTTACTGTAATGTATGCTATTTTTTGTTTTTGGAGAACTGAAAGACAACCACATATTTAAATGAATAGGAGGCTGCCATTGTTCAAATGGTAGTTGAAAAGAATGTGGGAAATCCAGCAACGGATGACTTAAACTGTCTTACATAAGTGAGCTTATCAACCATAGCCCGCATTCTTAATCATCATGAGGCAACTCTGAGTCCCATTTGAAAGGATAAAACGGTACTAGTGTTACACTTTTGAAACAGACTCAATGTTGCCAGTGAAATTTACTATACAGTATTCTCTCATTTCAGAGAATCATGAAGTTGGATGCAAGTCCCATCCCCCAAGAACTCCTATTCATAGATTCATTTAGCAAAGACTAGTAGGAGAGGTAGGAACATCATTGGTCAGCGTGGGGGAAATGATACCATATGCTCAGTTATGAGCCACAATGGAGTCCTCCACTGCCATGACATCCTTTGGATCATACTACACTGCCCATCTCTCATTTCCTGAACTTTACATTCATCTTTATCAGATGGTCAGGTGACCCTGAGCAGCAAATGTTCTAATTTGGGACTGAGTTTCCATCATGCTCACAAGTTTACAATTCTCAACCCCATTGTGTTTTCAGCATGGTGGTGGTATGATCGCAAATCCCATGAACATATGGCCTTTCTCTAGGCAATGGAAGCCACCTGTGGTGACATTCCAGCTGAATCCTTGCCAGAAGATATTCCCCCCCCCGGACCAAGGAGAATACCGGCTGTGATGTTGATCTGTGGCCGGACCAAAACAGAAATTAAATTGTTTTCGAAATGGAGTATGTGTGTGACTTTTGACAGGTTCTTTATCTATTCCATACAGTAGTGCAAATAGGCTTATTTTTCTTCCTTTACGTATGAATTTATTTTACTGTGTGTACAGTATGCTGTTGAAATACAACTTGCACTTGTTATGTACAGAGTAACAATCTTAGTCTTTACACTGAAAGTGACAGATCACACTGACATTCAGATCCTACGTTAAATTAATTTGATGTGCATCTCATTCTGAACAGGGAGCACATTTTAATTGCTGCGTTTCATTAAGCAAGATGGGGTTTGGGCACTGTTTCAGCACCTGAGATGTATTGAGAAACTAATGCCCATGATCTTGGAATGAGATGTTCAGCGGGCAGGTGTTCAACTTCCTTTTGAGCAGAGAAGTGGGGCAATAGAGGACATTAACAGGGAAAGGTTTTGGGCAATCTTCAAAACAAGGGCTAGATTAAGTTAACACAAATTGGAAGGGTACGGGCACAGACGCAATCGTATGATATACTTTTGACTGACAAAGGAACAATAAATGTCTACTTTTCACACAAGTTGTATGTAAAAAGTGTCAATTTGAGCTTTCCCCCATTACGGATATTGACAATGTTGTTTGATGGACTCCTTACAAAGATCACACAGACGACCCGCTCCTCTAATCCAGTTTAATCATCCTCAGCAGAAAGGCCAAATACAATAAGAGAAAACAAAGTTATTTTTTATACATTTAACTAAATATGCAGTGCTATGCTAGTGTGTAAGTAAATCAAAACCATATGGTTAAATACAATTTCTTTTAAGATACAGAAAGATATTAATTTCTTCCATTAGCACTCGCGAGAACAGGTCGCAAAATATCAAAATAAAACCAGCCACAACGGTACGCTCCTTTGTTGTTGACCACTACACATCACTCCCTCTGTCCTTCAAATCATCCCTCGCACCAGAAGGGGACCAGTGAGAGTTGAAGGAAGCAGAGGAGAGGGGGATGGAGTGAAGAATGAGATGAGCATTGGGACCAGCACAGTCAAGTAGTGTGACTAGGGTAGTAGGAGAAAATATGGAACAGACTAGCAGTATACTACTTAGAATGAACCAACGTATCAGGCATGCATTCTAAGTGGTATTCTATGATGGCCATATGAACAGAGCCATGGTTCAATAGTCCAAGGAGTCAGGGATTTTGTATGTACAGAAGAGGGAGTGCATTACAAAACAAAGAGCAGGAACAGCATCACTCATTCAAAGGGCAGCAGGCAGAGAAGAGCTTCTGCTTGTGTCTCCAGTCCATTTGTTCAGACTGATCCAACAGAGGAGCGGAGGAGGAGGTTGGCTGCAGTACAAAAGTTAGTGGTCTGGTTTGGATTCAAACCACTCTGGCAGAGACTCATAGGAACAAACACGGCCACACAACAACTGACCCAGGACCTGGGGAACAATGTCCTCACTCAACACACAAGCCAATTCAATCCAATGCCATGCAGAGCCATTGGGCAAGGAAAAGAGAAAATAAGGTGGGGGAGTTAAAGGTCGATATCCCACCCTCCTACAACCTGAGGAGTGGTCTAGGGACAGACAGGTCTATGTTCCGTTCCTTAGTGACCATTGACATAGTGAAAACCTGCTGACAAAGACAACTAAAGGAGCCGGTAAGGAGAGAGAGAGGTCAGTTTCATATAGGAAGTACTGTTGCAGACAGTCTTCTTTTGTGATTGGTGAAGCAGAGGGGAGAAAAAAAAAAAAGTGTTGCGCTATGGCAGCGCTGCTGTGTACTAAAATAAATAATCTGACCGTTCTTTCTTTACAGGGTTCTTGTTGAATCTGAAGACTGGGCGAGTTAAGGCTGTGAAAATGAACATGCGATAGTGACAGTGTGGCTCCAGAGGTTGCCGTGGTGACAGTGTCCAAGTCAGAGTCCAAACTGTCAAAACTAACAGGAGTGGATCAACAATACTCAGATCCAGAATGGTGGGGCAAATTGTGAGTCTATTTCAACCATGCTCGCTCTCCCTTCTACCCCCGCTCACTTTCCCCACTCCCTCCCTCGCTCCTTTCACCCTCTCTTGAAGTGCCTAGTGTGGAGACGGGCGGTCAATGGGAGCAACTCAGGAGCACTCTTCTCCAATGCGCTGGCACGAGCGGCCCACCTTGCGGTCCAGCTTCACCATCTTGAGGACGGCCTCCTCGCGCCCACGCCCCAGGTGGTCGAACAGGCAGTCGTGCTGCTCAGGTAGACGGTGCAACATGCAGAACACGTAGCCTAGGAGAGGAAGAAAGACAGAAGGAGAACAATGTTAAAATGACTGAAGTCGCAGTTAGGAGACATGAAAACTAAGGGCAGATGTGTTTGTCATTCCCATGCAGTACTTACCGCAGCGACAGGAGCCCAGTTCCTGCTGTACCAGCTCCAGTTTGGTTTGGCAGCGATAGCAGCGCCGGCGGTTTTTCTGCTTGGGTCCTGGGCTAGGCTCCTCGCTAACCGCCTCCCCCTCCTCAGAGTCCCCCCGTGCCCGTTTCTCCGGTGACGCCTCGCTCTCCAGCCCTGAAGCTGAAAGAACAGAAGGTTACACGGTGTCAGAGTCCAACGTACAGTTTTGCACAGACACAGGGAGCAGGAGCAAGGCTGTACCTGATTCGCAAGGACGTTTTTTGGGCGTACAGAGGGTACCTTGGGCTGTTTCTGTGCATGATAATAGTTCTGTGGAGAGAGAAAGAAAAAAAAAAAAGTGTAAGACAGGAAACATTCCTCATTGATCAAGAGCCCAGATGTGTGTCACCTAGACCAAGAAGCAGGGAATTAGATACAGCTTTGGAGACAAAACAATCTTGAATTTAAGTCCTTGTGGCAATGTTATGTAATAAGATGCTCAAGTAACTTCAAAATCCATATTAAAATCCTGACATGCCAAGTCTCTGTTTATCAACATACCCTTACATTAACATGAAGGTAACAACAACAAAAACACAAGATACTGCAGTTGGTTTAAAACTGGGAACCTTAAATGAAATCCTGGGAGAAGCAAGCAGATCTTAAGATTGTCAGTGCAACTATGTTGCCCCATCTAGGCCAGGCTGAGTGCATGCATTGCCAGCCGTGTAAGACAAACAGAACCACTCCTCCAGAGGCAGAAATAGAAGCAAGCCGTCAGTCCAACCTTACAGACCTCTGCCAACACAGATCATGAAATACATACAGTATATAAACTGAGTGTACAAAACATTAAGAACACAGGCTCTTTCCATGATAGACACCAGGTGAAAGCTATGATCCCTTATTGAAGTCACATGTTAAGTCTACGTCAAGCAATGTAGATGAAGGAGGGTAGACCGGTTAAAGAAAGATTTTTAAGCAGAGACATGGATTGTTTGTGTGCCATTCAAAGGGTGAACGGACAAGACAAAATGTTTAAGTGCCTTTGGACTGGGTATGGTAGGTGCACTGGTTTGTGTCAAGAACTGCAAAGCTGCTGGGTGGAGGTTTCCACCCTTAACAGTTTCCAGTGTGTATCAAGAATGGTCCACCACCTAAAGGACATCCAGCCAACTTAACTGTGGGAAGCATTGGAGTCAACATGGGCCAGCATCCCAGTGGAACTCTTTAGACACCTTGTAGTCCACGCCCAACAAATTGTTGTTCTGAGGGCAAACTAAATATTAGGAGGGTGTTCCTAATGTTTTGTACACTAAGTGTACATTGAAAGCAAGTGGTTCCACACGTGTGGTTACTGAGTTAATTTTGGGATGCTCATTTCTTAATTGTATTTATTTTACCAGAAATTGACAGAACACATTTTCATTTTCAGCAATAACCTGGGGAATAGCTAACGGGAGAGGGGGCGAAGGAGTCAATTGGAAGCTGGGGAAGATTAGGTGGCCATGATGGTATGAGGGCTAAATTGGGAATTTAGCCAGGACACCCGGGTTAACACTCTTGCGACGGGATTAATTTTATTTAACTAGGCAAGTCAGTTAAGAACAAATTCTTATTTACAATGACAGCCTACCCCAGCCAAACCCTAACACTAAGCCAATTGTGCGCTGCCCTATGGGACTGCCAATCACAGCCAGCTGCGATAAAGCCTGGAATCGAACCAGGGTCTGTAGTGAATGCCTCCAGCACTGAGATGCAGTGCCTTAGACCGCTGCACCACTCAGGAGTATACCACCTGTCACTGTCTTCATCAATAAAGTGCATCGACGACGTCGTCCCCACAGTGACCGTACTAGAGGTCGAGCGACTGAACGCCGATAACAATTATTGGAGGACCAGAAATACAGATTTAAAAAAATTGTGGATTTTTATTTAATTGTAATAATGACAATTACAACCATACTGAATGAACAGTTATTTTAACTTAATATAATACATCAAATGGAACATGTTAAATTTGGTTTAAATAATGCAAAAACAAAGTGTTGGAGAAGTAAAAGTGCAATATGTGGCATGTAAAAAAAGCTAACATTTAAGTTCCTTGCTCAGAACATATGAAAGCTGGTGGTTCCTTTTAACATGAGTCTTCAATATTCCCAGGATGGAAGTTTTAGGTTGTAGTTATTATAGGACTATTTTTTTCTATACCATTTGTATTTCATATACCTTTGACTATTGGATGTTCTTATAGGCACTTCAGTATTGCCAGTGTAACAGTATAGCTTCCGTCCCTCTCCTCGCCCCTACCTGGGCTCGAACCAGGGACACATCGATAGTCACCCTCGAAGCATCGTTACCGATTGCTCCAAAAGCCTTGCAGAGCAAGAGTAACAACTACTTCAAGGTCTCAGAGCGAGTGCAACGCTATTAGCATGCACCCCGCTAACCAGTTGACATCAGTTACACCAGTGCACGAAAGTGCTGTTTGAATGAATGCTTACGAGTCTGCTGCTGCCTACCACCGCTCAGTCATACTGCTCTATCAAATCATGGACTTAATTATAATAAACACAGAAATAACAAGCCGTAGGTCATTAATATGGTCAAATCCGGAAACTATAATTTCTAAAACAAAATGTTTATTCTTTCAGTGAAATACGGAACAGTTCCGTATTTTATTTAACGGGTGGCATCCCTAAGTGTAAATATTGCTGTTACATTGCACAACCTTCAATGTTATGTCATAATTATGTACAGTCTTTGTTTGGAAATGATCTTCACATAGTTCGCAACAAGTCAGGTGGCCCAAACTGCTGCATATACCCCGACTCTGCTTGCACAGAACGCAAGAATAGTGACACCATTTCCCTAGTTAAAAGAAATTAATGTTAGCGGTAAAGAATATATACTTGTGTTTTGATTTTAAAGAAGGGCACTGATGTTTATGGTTAGGTACACATTAGTGCAACGACAGTGCTTTTTTCCACGAATGTGCTTAAATCGTCACCCGTTTGGCGAAGTAGGCTGTAATTCGATGAGAAATTAACAGGCACCACATTGATTATATGCAACACAGGACAAGCTAGATAAACTAGTAATATCAACCATGTGTAGTTAACTGGTGTTAAGATGTTAAGATTGATAGGTTTAATGCTAGCTAGCATATTACCTTGGCTTGCTGCACTCGCATAACAGGTAGTCAGCCTGCCACGCAGTATCCTCGTGGAGTGCAATGTAATCGGCCACAATCTGTCTAAAACTGCAGATTACTGATTTATGAAAACTTTAAAAATCGGCCCCAATTTTCGGCCGACCTCTAGTACGTACATATTCCAACCAGAAGTCATGGAGAGAGAGAGCTGCCGTTTTAAGGAGTGGGACACTAATCCAGATGCTTAAAAGAAATCCCACTATGCCCTCAGAAGAACCATCAAGCAGGCAGTGTCAATACAAGACTAAGATTGAATCCTACTACGCCGGCTCTCGTCAGATGTGGCACGGCTAGCAAACTATTATGGACTACCAAGTGAAACCCAGCCGCGAGCTGCCCAGTGACACGAGCCTACCAGACGAGCTAAATTCCTTTTATGCTCGCTTCAAGGCAAGCAACACTGAAGCATGCATGAGAGCACAAGATATTCTGGACGACTGATCACGCTCTCCCTAGCCCATGAGAGCAAGACCTTTAAACAGGCCAGCATTCACAAAGCCGCGGGGGCCAGACGGATTACCAGGATGTGTACTCTACGCATGTGTAGACCAACTGGCAAGTGTCTTCACTGATATTTTCAACTTCTCCCTGACCGAGTCTGTAATACCTACACGATTCAAAACAGACCACCATAGTCCCTTTGCCCAAGAAAGCGAAAGTAACCAGCTTAAATGACTACAGCCGTGAAGTGCTTTGAAAGGCTGGTCATGGCTCATATCAACACCATCATCCCGGAAACCCTAGACTAGAGATCGACAAATTAAAATCAGGCCCGATTTCAAGTTCTCTTAACAATTGGTAATCAGCATTTTTGGATGCCAATTACATTGCAATCCACGAGAAGACTGCATGGCAGGCTGACCACATGTGACATGAGTGCAGCAAGGAGCCACGGTAGGTTTAGTTTTTTTGTATAGCCGAAACATACAATATACTTGCACTGAAGCCGCTCAACAACTACATCATATCAGTCATCCAACAGATTCCCATTCACAGCGACACACAGAAGCATCCAGAGTCAATGCCCTGCTCAAGGGCACGTTGACAAATCTACCACCAGGCCAAAAAATGTGAACCCGAACCCTCCAAGATCTCCCCCAGTTCCCCCAAAAGCTGTCCCTCAACCATGTCCCTCCCACAGCCCCCCAAATATAAGAACCCCCCCAATGCACCAACAACCAAGAGAATGAACTAAAGAGAAAAAAGGAAAAGACCAGGTTGCTAGCTAGCATTAAACTTATCTTATGAAAACCAATCACATAATCACTAGTTAACTACACATGGTTGATATTAGGTTAAGTAGCTTGTCTTGCGTTGCATATAATCAATGCAGTGCCTGTTAATTTATCATTGAATCACAGCCTACTTCGCCAAACAGGTGATGATTTAACAAAAGCGCATTGCCGAAAAAGCACTATCGTTGCACCAAAGTACCTATGAACATCAATCCCTTCCTTAAAATCAATACACAAATATATATTTTTTTAACTTGCATATTTAGTTAAAATACATTGTTAGCAGGCAATATTAACTAGGGAAATTGTGTCATTTCTCTTGCGTCCATTGCACGCAGTCAGGGTATATGCAGCAGTTTGGGCCGCCTGGTGAAGACCATTTCTTCCTTACAAAGGCCGTAATTAATTTGCCAGAATTTTACATAATTATGACATAACATTGAAGGCTGTGCAATGTAACAACAAGATTCGATAAAATACGGAATGGTTACACATTTCACTGAAAGAATCAACGTTTTGTTTTCGAAATGATAGTTTCCGGATTTGACCATATTAATGACCTAAGGCTCGTATTTGTGTGTTTATTATAATTAAGTCTGATTTGATAGAGCAGTCTGACTACGGGGTGGTAGGCATCAGCATGCTCGCAAGCATTCATTCAAACAGCACTGCGTTTGCCAGAAGCTCTTTGCAATGCTTGAAGCACAGAGCTGTTTATCACTTCAAGCCTATCAACTCCCGAGATTAGGCTGGCAATACTAAAGTGCCTATTAGAACATCAAAGGTATATGAAATACAAATGGTATAGAGAGAAATAGTTGACGCGTCATAATTCCTATAATAACTACAACCTAAAACTTCTTAACTGGGAATATTGAAGACTCATGTTAAAAGGAACCACCAGCTTTCATATGGTCTCATGTTCTGAGCAAGGAACCTAAACGACAGCTTTTTACAGGGTACATATTGCACTTTTACTTTCTTCTCCAACACGGTTTTTGCATTATTTAAACTAAAAGGATTTTATTTATCTATTATATTAAGTTAAAATAAGTGTTTATTGATTATTGCTGTAATTGTCGTTAATAATAATAAATATTTTTTTTGTATTTTTTAATCAGCCGATTAATCAGTATCAGCTATTTTTGGTCCTCCAATAAATCAGTATTGGTGTTAATCATAATCCGTCGGCCTCAATCCTAGACCTACTCCAATTCACATACCGCGCCAACAGATCACGCAATCTCAATAGCACTCAACACTGCCCTTTCCCACATGGACAAAAGGAACACCTATGTGAGAATGTTATTCATTGACTACAGCTCGGCATTCAACACCATAGTGCCCTCAAAGGTAATCACTACGCTAAGGACCCTGGGACTAAACACCTCCCTCTGCCATTGGATCCTGGACTTCCTGACTGGCTACCCTTAGGTGTTAAGGGTAGGCAACAACACATCTGCCACACTGATCCTCAACACTGGGGCCCCTCAGGGGTACATGCTTAGTCCCCTCCTGTACTCCATTCACCCACAACTGCATGGCCCAGCACAACTCCAACACCATCATTAAGTTTGCTGACGACCCAACAGTGGTAGGCCTGATCACCGACGAGAGCCTATAGGGAGGTCAGGACAACAACCTCTCCCTCAATGCGAACAAGACAAAGAAGCTGATTGTGGTCTACAGGAAAAGGAGGGAAACTGCTTGGCATCGACCGTAGGGCGCTACAGAGGGTAGTACGAACGGAGCGGTACATCACTGTGCTTCCTGCATCTAGGACCTATATACTAGGCAGTGTCAGAGGAAGGCCCAAAGTAATTGCCAAAGAATCCAATCATCCAAGTCAGACTGTTCTCTCTGCTACTGCACTGCAAGCGGTACCAGAGAACCAGGTCTAGGTCCAAAAGGCTCCTTAACTTCTACCCACAAGCTTGCTGAACAATGAATCAAATGGCCACCCAGACTATTTACATTGACACCCACCTCATAACACCCAAGCCAGCAGTAGGATGCAAGGTGGTGTCATGCATAAAAATGGTCAGTTGACCATTATCTTGGCTAGAAGAGATCTGTGACTGTGAAAGAGATTTCAAAAAGAGCATAGGGGGTTTGAAGGGTGGGTGTGTGTGTCTGTCTCAACTCAATTTAAGTATTTAAATAAGTTCATGTAAAATACTATTCAAAACTTTCTCCAAATAATTGTTTCCAAATATCCCTAGGACCAAACAGACCTAGGTTAAAATCTGAGTATTTAAAAATACACTTAAGTATTTCCTAATAAATTTCCAAATACAAAATGTATATGAAAGTATTGAAATACCATAAATAGTATTTGAACCCATGTCAGATTGAATGACTGAAAATGAACTCAGCTATTCTCAGCACTTCTATCTTCCAAATATGTAAAAAGATATTCCAGCGCACTCAGAAGGCTACCATCTGTGTCAATTAATTCGAAGGTTCCAGAAAGTGCAACATCTCAAAACTAAGTTGTGGACCCTTCATCTTACCGTCCTGTGTATTGGATAACATGAGGACAGGGTCTTCGGTTGATGCAGATGGCTGCTCGGAGTTAATGAGTGGCGACGACAATAGGGATTGGCTACTTTTGCTGCTGCTACTACTCATCTCGCTATTGAAGACAGCCGTTTGGGTACTCCCAGTGCTCGGGCTAGGTTTTGGGGCACAGTCCTCATCTGTCTGCTTCTTCTCGATATCTGAAAGAGATTAAATATAATGCTTTTTAGAGCCCCAAGCACCACATACATCGGATCTTGACAGACCAGCTGCTTCAATACATCAACACCATCATGCTGGAAACCCTAGACCCACTCCAATTCGCATACAGATGACACAATCGCACTCCACATTGCCCTTTCCCACCGGGACAAAAGGAACACCTATGTGAGAATGCTGTTCATTGACTACAGCTCAGCGTGCAACACCATAGTGCCCACGAAGTGCATCACTAAGCTAAGGACCCTGGGACTAAACACCTCCCCCTGCAACTGAATCCTGGACTTCCTGATTGGCTGCCCCCCAGGAGGTAAGGGTAGGCAACAACACCTGCCATGCTGATCCTCATTACTGGGGCCACTCAGGGGTGTGTGCTTAGACCCCTCCCGTACTCCCTGTTCACCCACAACTGCATGGCCAAGCACAACTCCAACACCATCAAGTTTGCTGACGACAAGTGGTAGGCCTGATTACTGACAACGATGAGACTGCCTATAGGGAGGTCAGAGACCTGGCAGTGTGGTGCCAGGACAACAACCTCTCCCTCAATGTGAGCAAGACAAAGGAGATGATCGTGGACTAAAGGAAAAGGAGGCCCCCATTAACATCGGCGGGGATTAAGTGGAACGGGTTTGAGAGCTTAAAGTTCCTTGGTGTCCACATCACCAACAAACTATCATGGTCCAAACACACCAAGACTGTTGTGAAGAGGGTACAACAACACACACACACCCCCCCTCCCCCTCAGGAGACTGAAAAGATTTGGCATGGGTCCCCAGATCCTCAAAGTTCTACAGCTGCACCATCAAGAGCATCCTGACCGGTTGCGTCGCCGCCTGGTATGGCAACTGCTCGGCATCTGACCGTAAGGCGCTCCAGAGGGTAGTGTGTACAGCTCAGAACATCACTGGGGCCAAGCTTCCTGCCATCCAGGATCTATATACTAGGCGGTGTAAGAGAAAGGCCCAAAGTAATTGTCAAAGAGTCCAGTCACCAAAGTCAGACTGCTCTCTGCTACCGCACAGCAAGCGCTACCAGAGCGCCAAGTCTAGGACCAAAAGGCTCCATTGACAGCTTCTACCCCGAAGCCATAAGACTGCTGATCAATTAATCAAAATGGCCACCCCCTCGTTTTATACACTACAGCTACTCGTTTATTATCTATGCAGTCACTTGACAAATTACCTCGACTAACCTGTACCCCTTGTATATAGCCTCGTATTTGTTAAGTAATGTTAGTGTTAACTTCTAGATTTTATTAAATTGATTTACTTTAGTTTATTTAGTAAATATTTTCTTAGCTCTATTTCTGTAACTGCATTGTTAGTTAAAGGCTTGTAAAGTAAGCATTTCACATTAAGGTCTAAACCAGTTGTATTCAGCACATGACAAAACATTTGATTTGGCACACAAACATACACATGGGGGCATGCATCAACACCCCCAAGACGCCAATCATAAACTCAGATGGAATGGCTCAGAATGAGCGTATTTTAGGCTACCAGAGTCTATCCATCAACTACCCATACCATAACAGCACAAGCTCAAAAAGCAGCTGGGTCATATCTTAATCCTCGATAGAACTCATTTCTGCTGTCGCTGTGCTCTTGTGTATCAAATCTATTCTAAGCAATGCTGCCCCTTTAGGTACCGTCTTCACCGAGCTCACTCGTTTCCATGGACACTGCCAGAGTTCCAGCATACTTTCTCTCTTCCACGCCTCCCAAAAAGGACTACAGAAGCCTGTCACAATCTCAATTTTAGAGCTGCAATCATTTACCACAGCAGGCTTGAGAGTCAACACCCTGACATACAGGCATGCATGATATCAGACCTGGGTGAATATTTTCCCGGACACCCATCTTACTCATTCTTGAGAGATCACCATTATGCCAGTAAGAAGTCCATCTGGAAATAGGCTATTTTCAGAATCCAGAAAGGACCAAAAACCTAATGTTTTTTTTACAGCATGCCTATGGAATATTTCATAGGGATGTTTATACCATAAGGGGAAACACTTTACTTCTACAAAATATGTCTAACGAACTAAGTTGGCTAATCGAAAGTGTTAGAAACAGCAGAGACATCACACGAGGCAGAAATCTGCACACCCCCTACTGATGTCTCAGGTACACACAGAGCTCTGCCACATAACAGAAACCCATTGTCCACACATATGGAAAGGCTTACCAGCAAAACATTTTGAGCAGAGGTTCATGGTTTTACTGGACCTGGGGAGAGATAAAAAAAAATTAAAAAATCAGTCACAGAAAGATGGTACCAAGCCCACTAAACAATTTGTCAACGCAATCTGCCCCTCTTATTTGCAGCTAAACAACAAATAAAAACATGCATGACTATTTCAATTCCTCTCAGGACACTCAAACATGAGCCATTTTTTTGTACCCAGACAGTCTGATGGACCTACGAGGTTGCCATAGCTACAGAGTGAGTGAAAATAAGCTGATGGCAGGGGTGACAGATGACAGAAAGTCATGGCAGGGAAGAAGAGAAGGGGGAAACAAACAAAGGCCATGGGGGAGGGGAATGTAAAGGGCGTCACAAATCGTTCAAAAGGGAAGGAGCACAAGGTAGTAATAAAGTGGATCTTTTTTACAGCAACAAATGAGTGACAGGTAGACCAACATCCCTTTGATCTTATCCCTCATTGGTTAAGAAGCTAATCAGTCCAGGCTAAGCAGATGTGGTGGAGAGGCCATCCTGACAGGCTTGGACTTTTAGGACAACTGACCAACCTGGCCAGTGAGGGGTCATTACTGACAAGTAGGCTAGTCAACTCAACATGGATAGGCCCAACAACTACACAAGATCGTTGTGGATCAATCACATTTTTGCAATACTGTATACATTACAATATGTTTTGGTCAGAAATAGGCTAGACAAAATCTAGGCCTATATAGAAAACCAAACATCAAAGCAGACAGGTTCTCTCCTCTCACAATCCTAATCATGTAGAATAAGTCCAACTCAACACATGGCAGACTAAACTCCATGACACATGCATGCAAACAAACCAAACCCTTCCATGTAATATCAAAAACATGTTCAACCCAACAAAAAAATACATCTCCCACTAAACATGCAGCATTTTCTCAGGCTTTCCTTTGAATCCCTCCCTCAATGACATCATGTTTCCAGAGGTTGGCTAATGGTTGTTCTCATTCTGGACATCTCTGACACTCACAATGCTGGGACGTTTCTGTTTAGGGCTCTGTGATCACTGTCAATATGGGAGAGGCTGGAACGAAGGTATTCAGCCCATTGTGCCCTTTGGAGGTAACGTGACCAATGCAGTGTTCCAATTGACTTAGGATACATTTCGAACTCATCCTACCATGACCTTAACAGCAATTTCCCCACGTACATCACGTGTCATTCAGCGGAACAGTGTCTAAGCCTATACCTAGAAAAGCCTCCATCAGAAGTGAGTTCTGACCAGCCCCATGCTAGCTTAATCCTTGAATCCTTTCACTACATTGAAGACTTGTCTGCCTACCCACTTTCAGTTTACTCATTATAACCGAATGCCTTGTCTTCCTACAGGCTTCCGCTGAGCTAACATGTTGATCAAAACATAATATCAGTCTAGAATGGTCTGTCCAATGGACAGTGTCCATAGAAATCTATGGACCTGTCATTATCAAAGACTGTCCTTTGCACTCAGTCACAATTTTATGCACCAGGTAAGAACTGACCAAAAACAGAAAGGTGCTGCAAATTCATCCCGGATTTCTTGAAACTAGCCAACTTCTAAATGCAAAGCCTATATCCTGCAGTGTTGAGATAGACACCCCTCCCAATGTTTAATGAGGCATAGCCTGCCATGACTGACAGTCCTAGTCAACAGCAATACTCAAACTGAACAGGATGTGTTCATGGCTCTGGATGTAAGCAGACATACTCTAAAAAGAGATAGGCTTAACACACAAGGGAAGAGCTACAAGGAAAGAACACCTGAGAGGCCTTCAGAGGGGAAAACTGACAAGCTTCAGACACCTCAAACCGGGTGTGGACTGCAGGAGCAGTAAACAGGCTGCCGATTGAGTCACCTGACGTTGACAGATGTGAGTAAGTCAGTTTGCTCACGTGTAGCCTAAGCAAAGTTGCCAACAACCGGATGTTCCGGTTCAGGGATACAACCATTTTCAACCTTGCTTCCCTTTCTGCTGAAAAACAGCAGACCACTAGGCTACCTGCCCTGAAGAGCCTCAGTGTGACTAGTAGAGTGCATGGGCCAAAAGAGATGGGCAGGGTTTTGGTAATAAAATTCCCCATACAGGATTGACTGCCCAGTTCAAACAAATCAACATTTTTTTATTCCTAGCATTGCCTATAATCTTTGCTTAGTCCCTCTATTTCACAAAGGAGACTGGAATGTGAGGGAGGAACGTGCTGTAACTCGATGATTGTGTTTACACTGTAATGACAGTCGGGAGAACATTGGATAAAGTGTCCAACGTTTCATCTTCAGTTAGGAGATCACAGCTATATGACTGGCTACATTTCCATTTAAGGAGACTTAGCTAAACGAACTAGACCGAAGAATAGCCTAGACCACATCAGATTCTAACCAAAAAACGGAAAACGTTCAAAACCACAGTTGTAAAGTCATGCTCTGGAGATTTCACGCTTTGATAGAACTACACTCACTGACAGAGGGGTGATGTATAAAAACATTCAGATCAGTTGTGTAGCTAGCTCAGATATCAACTTATCCCCAACCCCCACCCGGTCTGCCCAACAGAACAACAATGGATTTAGTCTAGGCGACATTAATTACCACCCCCACATTAACCCATCTCCACAACAAATAATACATGATGTGCGACATCTTACCCCCAAAATCCACAGGGACACCGAGTTGGTAAAGGTTTGCTGCGCTCACTACCAGTATCCCCCATGTCTTCAATAAAATGATGGTACGCAAGGCTGGGGAGGAGACAGGGGCCTTGTCTTTGTCAAGGATCTTCAGCCAACTCAAATATATGATATCCGCTTCTATAAATAGTCCTCGGTCAATTTGGACAGAGAAGGTGGATGGCTTTGCCGACACGAGCGGCCACAGGGATCCGAATAGTCATAAACGGCTCAGTTTGGATTAATTGAGCATTCAAGTGTCCACACCGGACTCAACGCAATCAGCTGGCGCTCGGCTACTACGAATAGCCAGAGGGGGTGTCAGTGCTTTATCCAACCTGTAACATGAACCACACAAATTCAACATTACAATAAATATTTCCAACAATCTCAATATTATCACACGTATTCGACACAGCGTCTAAACAGTTACCTCGTTATCATTCCACTATGGTACACGGTGTGCTGCGTCCCTCTCCGTGGGACCACCCTATTTATCTTGCCTGTGGGGGCAGTCTGGCCTCAAAGACGATACGTATTATACAGCGGGCCGACATGTACAAAGTAATCAGATCAGGAAACTACGGGTACCTGACCCTCATTATGGCTCACATTTAGAATAAAACGTGCACTGTGCCCTATCAATAGAATCAAAATGGCGTGCTCTGAACACAATCCCCACAGTGTTTCAGATTCCTGCGTAACGAGGGCAATGAACTATATAGGAACCAACTGGGACGAGAGGCGTTATGGTCGAAAATAAAAGGGGGGGATGTGGGTGAGATAACGAATGTATACTCGCCGACACAGAAGCAACTATTTAGATTTATGCATGTTAAACACATGTAATATAAAACAGTTTATTTCACGGTTTAAATTGAACAATAAGTATTACAAAGTGCGATATTTAATATGTCCCAACCCCTTGGTCTGTTTGGGACAACCCAAAACATCGACCAGCTTTGAAGCAGGAGGATCACAAAATCCATTCCACGTCAGAATAGTAATTACACAACACATATTATTCGAAGTATATTAGAAAAATATTGTGAAAGTTGTAATTGTATTGCTTGAAATGCATTCTTCAGAGAAAGTATTGGAATCTATTCCCTCCAATGACGTGTGTATATATACATACGGGATGGGAAACTTGTCCTCTTGGCCTGATTGGCGACACACTTTAAACCCAGGTAACACACCGGACTCCAATAATCAACTAATCATGGTCTTCAGTTTAGAACACACTTAGTTTAATCAGGTGTGTTAGCAATAAGGCTGGAGAAAATGTGTGACACCAATCAAGCCCCAGAGAACTGGAATTTCCCATCCCTGATATAAATCATTGATTCCCTCCCAGTTGTAGTCTAACTCAGTGGTTGTCAAACCTCTCCTTGGGGACCCCAGCCTTTCCATGCGTTCGATCTATTCCACAGCTAGCGCAACTGATTCAATTTGCCACCTAATCATCATGCTTTTGACTAGGTCAATCAGGTGAGCTAGTTCAGGTCTGCAACGAAATTGTGAAACCTCTTGGGGTCCCTGAGGAGAGGTTTGAGAAACACTGGTCTAACTCCTCCCTCAAGAGAGTTGGACAGCTTTCTGATAATATTAGTGTCGAGTAAAACATGTCAAAATACAAAGACATACATGAGTCATGATAAGTTTAATACAGCATTGTTTAAAAGCTTGAGTGCCAGCTGGGTAGGGTGTCATGAGAATGGATGTCCAAGGCTGCATTCAACACCTGTATTAATCAGCAATGTTAAAAACATTTGGTCTTTCAAGTTTGAGGGTTGCTAACGCTAAGTACTGCAAAATAAGTCGTATGACATAATGCCGTTTCCATACATTTGAGCCACTACATTTTCCATACACAATATTTGAAAAAAAAAATATTGGTGCCCACTAGAGTAGTGCAAACTTTTTTGACTTTACAAATCAATCACCATTATTTGAACAGTGAAACATTGAGACCTTTCTGCTGAATCTCTATCAACATCTACAAAAGAGACCTCTTTTGAAAATAAATACCACTGTATGGTAATGGCAGTGATATAGAATAACACACAAGCAACCGACAGTAATGACGTTACTATAGTAAGAAAATACAACAAAATGCAATCAAAACTATTCAGGAACGAGAATGGAAAATATAGATATGAGAAGGGTAATCTGCTTTCTACTAACAACAATTTGCTTTAAGTCAATGTTCATCCCTTGTGCAATAGCAGCAATGTGAAAATATCAAAAAGATTGGTCAAATCTACATGAAATCAACCAAAATAGAGATGGAAGAGGAAAGAGCCATATTAAGAGCCAGGAAACCAAAGAGGGAAAATGTGAGGATAGGAGGAGGAGGATTAGGAAGCATAGCATTGATAAATCTTTGAGCCAAAATAAAACTACACAAACAAAATCATTGACAAGTGAGAGGTAAACACAAGCAGCAATTGAAATGTTAATCAAAAGGTAAGGATAATAAAATGACAAAAACAAATCCATTCATGGAAATAGCTATTACCAGCACTGTAAAGTTGTGTTAGTAGACCGAGACAACTTTTACAGTAAATATGGGGAACAATAAAGTGACAAATATAGTTAGACTCTGCAAATAAACCATAAATATTGCTTAGGAATATACCAAACAATTTGAACCAAGACATTGAAGTGCTGCTCAGCCATACTACTGTAAGCCAAGACAGTAATCGTCTTTTAGCCCAATGGGGGTGAAGCGAATGAATTCAGCAAATAAAAACCATAGGTAAACATGATAATTCTAGTTAACCAACAAGTGCAAATAAACTACTTAAAAAGCATAGAAATGATGACAAATCTAAAAACTTGTTCCAATTGTGATTGTTAATTTTTTTTTAAAATGAGAAGAAAAACATTAATGTGATATTATTGCCAACATCACTGCTGTATTCCATTGGTTAATCTTTGGACAAGCAGTACTGCTTACACCTCCACTGTCTGGATAGCACCTGGCCCATAGGCTTTGAAAGGTTCTTATTGAGTTCCCTGAAACTGGCCGCAAATTTTAGCCAATATCTTCATGGAACATGCATGGACAAATTTACTCCATAGCCCTTTTTCCCCAACATTGCCTATCATTTCAGACAGGGAGGACTGTATGAGGGCCCTAAAAACATGTTCATCATTGCAATAGAAGCCAATCTTTTATCAAAATGGATAGTATGCTTAGCAGCATTTTAGCAGTGCATCGTGTGTGATAGATAAAGGTTGTGCAAAATGGTGGCCTTGAGGGTTTCTCCTTTTCTCAGAGGTGGGGTTGTGAGGAGGTGGAGGATGAGGAGGGCAGGGAGGGGAGCAGGCTGTGGGTACGGGAGGGCCGAACAGGTCTGGGGTTCTGGGATGTGGAACTGGACTCCTGCCCAGGACTGCCCTCTTTCACCTCCGCGTCAGACTGGGCCGGACACTCAAAGTGGACACAATGGAACACCTGAAAAACAAAGCCAAACAGAGAATGAGGAAAGGCTATAAACACAAAAATGACGTCAGAAAAAAAATTGCATATTCGCAATCCTCTCACCTCGTTTGCGGAGTTGTGAGTTCCTACGATGCGGATAAAAGAGGCAGGCTGCTTGTCGAATTTGAGTGTCTGCCACGACCTGTTGGAAGAAAAACAAGACTTAAAAGATCTCAAATGGACAGATTTGTACAAAGATTAGAGTATGGGAAAGGGAGACTGGGAGTCTTACCGACATGGCACCTTGGTGCGGTCCACCACCTTTGTCCACTCCTGCTGATTGGTGGAGACCTCAATGTAGTAACTGTAGGATCGCTCATCACAGTCCCACAGTAGTAGTCTGTCCAGATGGAAGAAAACAAAACAAAAAATGTATCAACTGTGCAGACAGATACAAAAACTCAGCAACAGTTCAAACGAACACACACAAACACACAAATAAAAAACACGTGTACGTACACACACACACCTTAAGGAGCCTATAGAGTAAGGCTGAGCCAGTTGGATGACGATGGCCCCAGAGCCCAGCTGGTGACAGGTGTAGCCAGAGTCCCAGTCGTAGTTGCGGGTGTCCCCGTTGAGCAGGGCATTTCTGCTCCGACTCACCCCCTCGATGACACTGGAACAGGCCGCGATGGTAGCCACGTTCTCATTGGGGACTGCAGACATGAAAGTGATGGGAGAGAAAGAGAGAATTGGGCGAGATGAGTTTTGAAATATTTATTTGTTAAATTATAGCAATTTAAATATGTATAAATGTAGTCTAAAATGTTGATCAATGTATTTTCTAAATCATATACAGTGCATTCATTCAGTATTCAGACCCCCTGACTTTCACACTTGGTTACGTTATTCTTATTCTAAAATGGATTCATTAGCCCCCCCCCCCCTCCCCCCAGTCTACACACAATGCCCTGTAATGACAAAGCAAAAACAAATTTCGAAATTTCAGCAAATGTACTTTTTTTTAATTTTTATAAAAAAAAAAGAATATTCAGACACTTTACTCAGTACTTTGTTGAAGCACCTCCGGCAGAGACTCCCGCCGCGAGTCTTCTTGGGTATGACGCAACAAGCTTGGCACACCTGTATTTGGGGACTTTCTCCCATTCTTCTCTGCAAATCCTCTTACATGCTGACCAGACCGGACACGTCGCGTGCACGAGCATCGCAAAATGAATGTAGAAATCCATGTTATTCAATTATTGTGTGCGCCAACGAGCTTCTGCGATGCCAAGGGCTAAAATAGAACTCCTTTCTATTTCTGACACAGATCACGCTGAAAGTCCTGCCTATCCCATCTCCTCATTGGTTTATAGAAGCAGGTACCCACGTGCCATCTCCTCATTGGTTATACCCACGTGGGTGATTGAAAGACAAACTGTTTTCCCGGTCGTCGTGGTAATACTATGAAAGTTTAGATGCCGATCACCATATAAGTTCAAAGATGAAAAAGCCTGGAAGGAGGAGAGATAACTGGAAACGATTCGGTTGGTCGTTTTATGTGTGGATTAATTGTCGGAGTAGAGGTCCTTGTGCATTTCAGGTAAAATAACAACTCAATGTTTATATCCCAGGACAAATTAGCTAGCAACAGCAAGCTAGCTAAATAGGACAAATGAAGTGCAAGCTAGCTAGCTAAATTGCCATACATGTTTAATGCTTTTCGACCTGTCCCCAAATTAATGTCATTGGTTCAGAGTTTGTTTTGATATTTTAACCTGTGTGTCGATCGCGTTTGGTGTAGGGGGATAAAACAAATTTATGCATGATAGCGCACGATGGCGCAGGCGCGCAGCCGGTTTGGGTTCCGTGTTAGGCTCTGTCCCCGAAGCCACTCCTGCGTTGTCTTGGCTGTGTACTTAGGGTTGTTGTCCTGTTGGAAGGTGAACCTTCGCCCCAGTCTGACATCCTGAGCAGGTTTTCATAAAGGATCTTGCTCTACTTTGCTCCATTCATCTTTGCCTCAATCCTAACTAGTCTTCCAGTCAATGTCGCTGAAAAACATCCCCACAGCATGATGCTGCCACCACCATGCTTCACCGTAGTGATGGTGCCAGGTTTGTGCGGTCTTATGCCTTTCACTGAGGAGTGGATTCCATCTGGCCACTCTACCATAGAGGCCAGATTGGTGGAGTGCTGCAGAGATGGTTATCCTTCTGGAAGGTTATACCATCTCCACAGAGGAACTCTGGAGCTCTGTCAGAGTGACCATCGGGTTCTTGGTCACCTCCCGGACCAAGGCCCTTCTCCCCTGACTGCTCAGTTTGGCCGGGCGGCCAGCTCTAGGAAGAGTCTTAGTGGTTCCAAACTTCTTCCATTTAAGAATGATGGAGGCCACTGTGTCCTTGGGGACCTTCAATGCTGCAGAAATGTTTTGGTACACTTCCCCAGATCTATGCCTCAACAATCCTGTCTTGGAGCTCTACAGACAATTCCTTCGACCTCATGGCTTGGTTGTTGTTCTGACATGCACTGTCAACTGTGGGACCTTATACATACAGGTGTGTGCCTTTCCAAATCATGTTTAATCAATTGAATTTGCCACAGGTGGACTCCAATCAAGTTGAAGAAACATCTCAAGGATGATCAATGGAAACAAGATGCACCTGAGCTCAATCTCGAGTCTTATAGCAAAGGGTCTGAATCCTTAAGTAAGTAAGGGATCTGTTTTTTATTTATACATTTGCAAAAAAAAAAGTAAAAGCCTTTTATTGCTTTGTCATTATGGGGAATTGTGTGTAGATTGCTTGAGGATTTTTATTTATTTAATCCATTTTAGAATAAGCCTGTAACATAACAAAATGTACAAAAAGTCAAGGGGTCTGAATACTTTCTGAAGGCACTGTATAACACTGGTATACTGGGTGATATTCTTGCCTTACCGAGAAGACCTTTTTCCAGAGTGAATGAGCGGTGTGTGAACATACACTCCAAACTCACTAGATGGAAGACCTTGTTGACAGTGTTATGCGTCCCTACAATGCGCACGTACCTGGGACACAAGGACACAATCACGCCTATGTTGTGGAACCAAAAGTCAAAATTGGTGCCAACCGTAAGAACACCATAGGTAAAGATTTACCTGGCCACACGTGGTGTAAAGAAGAGGTTCTGCCAAGAGCGACACAGATACTTGGAATGGTCTACAACACGCATCCAATCCAGCTCATCCATGGACACTTCAATATAGTAAGAATAAGACCTGCTCAAATACAGAGAGAGGGCGATGGGCCATACATATCGCAGTGACCAAAGGGCAATTCCACAGTTACAGAGTGATACTAGGACTCAGATTTTTCACCAAACAGTGCAGATGCAAAGTTTGGTAACAGAATGACGGCACAAAAAGTACAAACCATCATTCCGTTACCAAAATTTGCATCTGCACTGTTCTTCAAGTCGATGTGTTTTTGTAAAATTGTCTGTGGAGATTATTAAAAGTAGTCATTATGCAAAGTATTGTATGATTTGTTAAACTTCGCAATCATTGGTTTTTGTTTATATTTGAAATTTTAGTTATTTAGCAGATGCTCTTTTCCATTTCATACTTTTTCTGTTTGACATACAGCACTCTGTTAACGAGGAATTGCCCCAAAGCAATGTTGAAGAGTATCTCTATCTTTATGACAGTAATGTGATATCTCTCGTTCTCACACACAAGCACAGAATACAAAGAGACACGTGCACACGCAATTCAGACGCAAACAGAATGCACACACTCCCACTGACAAATAAAACTATTAGTTGCTGACTACTAGAACAGGACCAGCAGAGACTGAGACCCACTGAGGATGCCGCGGTAGTTCAGGTCCATGCCGTGGCTCTCTGAGCCTAGTGGCCTGTTCTCCTGGTCCTGCTACAGCCTGGTGGTCTACCGTTCATCACTCTGTTAACGTGGAATTGCCCCAAAGCAATGTTGAAGAGTATCTCTATTAGAGGTCGACCGATTAATTCATGGCAGATTAATTAGGGCCGATTTCAAGTTTACATAACAAATGGAAATCGGTATTTTCGGGCGCCAATTTGCCGATTATTATTATTATTATTTTTACACCTTTATTTAATCTTTATTTAGCTTGGCAAGTCAGTTAAGAACACATTCTTATTTCCAATGACAGCCTAGAAACGGTGGGTTAACTGCCTCGTTCAGGGGCAGAACGACAGATTTTCACCTTGTCAGCTCGGGGGATCCAATCTTGCAACCTTACAGTTAACTAGTCCAACGCAATAACGACCTGCCTCTCTCTTGTTCCACTCCACAAGGAGACTGCCTGTTACGCAAATGCAGTAAGCCAAGGTAAGTTGCTAGCTAGCATTGAACTTATCTTATAAAAAACAATCAATCATAATCACTAGTTAACTACATATGGTTGATGATATTAATAGATATTAATAGATATTATCTAGCGTGTCCTGCGGCAGGGTAGCCTAGTGGTTAGAGCAGCCTAGTGGTTAGAGCGTTGGGCTAAATATATATTTTAAAATAAGTAAGTATCTAGTATCTGACTGAGCGGTGGTAGGCAGAAAGCAGGTGCATAAACATTCATTCAAACAGCACTTTCGTGCGTTTTGCCAGCAGCTCTTCGTTGTGCGTCAAGCATTGCACTGTTTGTAACTTCAAGCCTATCAACTCCCGAGATGAGGCTGGTGTAACCGAAGTGAAATGGCTGGCTAGTTAGCGCGTGCTAATAGCGTTTCAAACTTCACTCGCTCTGAGCCTTGGGGTGGTTGTTTCCCTTGCTCTGCATGGGTAACCCTGCTTCGATGTGGTGGCTGTTGTCGTTGTGTTGCTGGTTCGAGCCCAGGGAAGAGCGAGGAGAGGGACGGAAGCTATACTGTTACACTGGCAATACTAAAGTGACTGTAAGAACACCATAATTTGCAAATAAATTCATAAAAAATCCTACAATGTGATTTAATGGATTTTTTTCTTCTCATTTTGTCTGTCATATTTGAAGTGTACCTATGATGAAAATTACAGGCCTCTCTCATCTTTAAGTGGGAGAACTTGCACAATTGGTGGCTGACTAAATACTTTTTTGCCCAACTGTATGTTCTCATGAACTGAGCAAGGAACTGAAACGTTAGCTTTATTACAAAGCACATATTGCACTTTTACTTTCTTCTCCAACACTTTGTTTTTGCATTATTTAAACCAAATTGAACATGTTTCATTATTTACTTGAGGCTAAATTGATTTTATTGATTTATTATATTAAGTTAAAATAAGTGTTCATTCAGTATTGTTGTAATTAAAAATAATAATAAAAAATAAACAAAAAAATTGTCAGATTAATCGGTATCGGCTGTTTTGGTCCTCCAATAATCGGTATCGGCGTTGAAAAATCAATCGGTCGACCGCTAATCTCTATCTTTATGACAGTAATGTGATATGAACATTACTTCAATATATAAAACACTATGAAAACATTGCTCATCAGTTGAACGAAACCTTCAGAGAGAAAGGGAATGTGCGTGATTGATTACAAGGCAGTAAAACTGATCAGAATCACTGATCTATAAATCACCTCGCATCCCAAATAACTTCCTTCATAAAGATAAGCGATTGTGCTTTGCTCAAACGGAACACACGGGATGTCTCTCTCACCGGCTGTCTCTGTCCCAGAGCAGGATGCGGATATGGTTGAGGATGTAGGCCTGGCCCAGCTTAATCTGGAGGCCAGCGCAGCCGTCCTCCTCTATGGGGTGTCTTGAAAAGCCGTGGTCCAAGTCGTAGTTCTGGGTGTCTCCGTCCAGCAGCGCTGACTTCAGCTCTCCCTTCACCACCTGGGCTCCGTACTTCATAGTGGCAATATTCTCTTCTGGGACTGTAACACAAAAGGCATCACATTGAATACATACAGTTGAAGTCAGAAGTTTACATACACCTTAGCCAAATACATTTAAACTCAGTTTTTCACAATTCCTGACAGAGCTGGTGTATCTGAGTTGTAGGCCTCCTTGCTTGCGCACGCCTTTTCAGTTCTGCTCACAAATTCTCTATTGGATTGAGGTCAGGGCTTACCTTGACTTTGTCGTCCTTAAGTCATTTTACCACAACTTTGGAAGTATGCTTGGGGTCATTGTTCATTTGGAAGACCCATTTGTGACCAAACTTTAACTTCCTGACTGATTTCTTGAGACTTTGCTTCAATATATCCACATAATTTTCCATCCTCATGATGCCATCTATTTTGTGAAGTGCACCAGTCCCTCCCGCAGCAAAGCCCCCCCACAACATGATGCTGCCACCCCTGTGCTTCACGGTTGGGATGGTGTTCTTCGGCTTACAAGCCTCCCCCTTTTTCCTCCAAACATAACGATGGTCATTATGGCCAAACAGTTCTATTTTTGTTTCAACAGACCAGAGAACATTTCTTCAAAAAGTACGATCTTTGTCCCCATGTGCAGTTGAAAACCGTAGTCTGGCATTTTATGGCGGTTATGGAGCAGTTATGGAGCAGTGGCTTCTTCCTTGCCGAGCGGCCTTTCAGGTTATGGAGATATAGGACTCGTTTTACTGTGGATAAAAATACTTTTTTACCTGTTTCCTCCAGCATCTTCACAAGGTCCTTTGCTCTTGTTCTGGGATTGATTTGCACGTTTTGCACCAAAGTACATTCATCTCTAGGAGACAGAACGAGCCATGGTGTTTATACTTGCGTACTATTGTTTGTACAGATGGACGTGGTACCGTCAGGCGTTTGGAAATTGCTCCCAAGGATGAACCAGACTTGTGGAGGTCTATTTTTCTGAGGTTTTGGCTGATTCCTTGATTTTCCCATGATGTCAAGCAAAGAGGCACTGAGTTTGAAGGTAGGCCTTGAAATACATCCACAGCCCCCCAATTGACTCAAATGATTTCAATGAGCCTATCAGAAAAGCCATTACATCATTTTCTGGAATTTTCGAAGCTGTTTAAAAAGGTACAGTCAACTTACTGTATGTAAATTTCTGACCCACTCGAATTGTGATACAGTGAATTATAAATTAACCGACTTGCAAAAACTATAGTTTGTTAATAAGAAATTTGTGGAGTGGTTGAAAAACTAGTTTTAATGACTCCAACCTAAGTCTATTTAAACTTCCGACTTCAACTGTGTGTCTCACACACACACACACACACACACACACACACACACACACACACACACACACACACACACACACACACACACACACACACACACACACACACACACACACAAAAACTATTAGTTGCTGACTACTAGAACAGGACCAGCAGAGACTGAGACCCACTGAGGATGCCGCGGTAGTTGAGGTCCATGTCGCGGCTCTCTGAGCGCGTCTTGATGGCGTCCAGCAGGTCGTCTGGGCTGAGAAGTCCCGAGGGACGCACCACGTTTAGCATCTCCATCAGACTCATGAGCGGCAGCCGCACGGCCGACATCACTTCCTGCGTGGCGCCACCCTCGCCGTTCTGCCGGCACCAGCGACACAGCGCCTGGAAGATCTCCTTCTCGCTCGCTGCAAACGAGTCCCTCCGTACAACAGTCAGCAGAGCAGTCTGCACAGAGAGGATAGAAGCAGATTCAGTTAAGACTACTTCTTTTGATTCAGTCATCTGGGTTTTGTTCATTGGGACACACAATGAAAATCGTTTGAAAACATTTTGCAACTGATTTTTTATAGCAAGTCAGGTAGTCCCCTTCCTGTTTCGATCCATGTTCTTCTATTAGATTTTAATGAACGTGAACCTTCCTACTCACCTTGGACAACGTGAGGAAGCTGTCCGAGGCCAGGACCTCCGGGGCATGCCGATCCATGTAGGCGCAGCATGCTTCACTGAGCACACCCAGAGAGTACAGGCTGGCCACGTCAAACACCAAACACACGTTGTGCGTGTGCAGGATGGTGCGCAGGAACTCAGAGGTGGAGTCCTCTAGTGGCTGGAGGCCGTAGCGGTGGGCCAGACCCAGGAAGTCCAGCAGCACCTCCTCGCGGGCTGAGCTGAGGCTAGCCCGGCCCGTGTAAAGGTAGTGGAGGAGCATGGAGAAAGCCTCGGCTCGGGTCTCCTCCAGTGTCACCTCCGCCTGCGGCTGGGACTCCTTCATCCCTCCATACAGCAGAGCTCTGGGGAAAAGGTTGTTAGACATTTCACACACTGTTACCTAGTCTTCATTGTACACTATTACCAAAAATAACTTTAAGGTTATATTTAATCGCCAACTGTCCGACAGAGCCAGTCATCTGTCATTTCATGGGAAGCCAAAGACCTCATGCATTGCAAAGAAGAACAAGAAAAAAGCATTCAAACAGGTGTACCTGAAGTAGTGACATCGTGCTGCCAAAATGACCCTATGGGCGGGGAAGCGTTTCTCCTCCACAACGAAGGTGACATCACTGTACTCTTCACCTGGAACCAAGGCGCCCAGCTGCTCTGACAGCAGGTGGATGTGGTCAATCTCTGACACAGAGGCCAGTGGGCGCAAAGGATGGCTGTTGTTACTCATTGTGATTTGACTGGAGGTGTCTCACTAACATCTGACACAAGAAGAGAAGAAAACAGAGTTTGACAACCTGGGGTGTATTCATTACACTTCTGTTGCAAAACATTTTGCAACAGAAACAGTTTACTCCAAAATTTGGAAAACGCAAACAATAGTTTCTATTTGACAAATTCAAACCCTCCTTTAGAGAATGAGGCCTCAAGTGACCAAAAGGCAGTTTTAGCACGGGCAGCACCATTGAGGACTTTCACCATGTTTAAGTAGTCAACTGGTGGCCTGGGATTTTCTATGGGTTAAGGAAGGATCACATGATTCCATCGGGTCATCAGCCAATTGATTCATACTTGTGAGCAAACATTCCATAACTGCAGGTGGCTAACCTTGGACATAACTAGCTGTGTAACGTTATCTACTGTGTAATGCAACAATGATATTGTCCATTTAATAGGTGGTTAGATAATTAAGCAATAAGGTATATGGCCTATATGCTACGGCTAAGGGCTGTTCTTACCCACGAAGCACCTCCCTGGGTACAGCCCTTACCGTTGGACATTGGCCATATTTCCACAACCCCCCGAGGATGCCTTATAGCTATTAATAAACTGGTTACCAACATAATTATACCAGTAAGGTTGCAAGTTCAAATCCCCGAGCTGACAAGGTACAAATCTTTCGTTCTGCCCTAGGCAGTTAACCCACTGTTCCTAGGCTGTCATTGAAAATAAGAATTTGTTCTTAACTGACTTGCCAAGGTAAAAATAAAATTGGGGCGGCAGGTTAGAGCGTTGGACGAGTAACCGAAAGATTACATGATCGAATCACTGAGCTGACAAATCTGTCGTTCTGCCCCTGAACAAGGCAGTTAACCGTGGCAGTCATTGAAAATAATAATTTGTTCACAATTTAAGGTCTGATATACCACGGCTTTTAGCCAATACGCATTCAGGGCTCGAACCACAAGGTTTATAACCATACATAGATTACACCAATAATCCAGCGAATCAATCAAAACCATGAAATAGCTGTATGACGCAGTCAAAGACACAAACGCTGGGTTTCACTTTCACCTGTGTGACATACCAGAACAATAAGCGTAGCTAGTTCTCCCTTACACGATAACTATTTCCTTGAGTTATTTCCCCCTTTATTCAATCAAAATCGTGGGAATTAATGGCAAGTTTGCGTAAAAAAAATAATTTGCAATCGGACTGAAAAAAATCCACCATCACAAACACAAATGGATTGGGTCACAACCCGGATGTTGTTTGGGTGGGAAAAACGGTCATGTTCAAAGAAAAAACAGCGCCCCTTGTGTATAGGAATAGGACAAAACATGTACATGCAGGTGGTGAATCTGACACTTGCAAAAATGATCAAAAATTTTCAAATGTATTTTAATCCAACAATACAATAGTTTTAAAACTGTACCACGAGAACAAATTCCTGTAAATCTATACAAGAACAGCAGTGTGGCTTGGCAGGTTCATGTTTTGGAGGACGCATGGCTCTCGGCCAGCGATGGGACAAAACTGTAACTACCAATTTGGTATCACAAAATTAGGGAGAAAAAGGGGTTAAAAGTACAACAATAAATATATATACACTACCGTTCAAAAGTTTGGGGTCACTTATTAGTCCTTGTTTATGAAAGAAAAGCACATTTTTTTGTCCATTAAAATAACATCAAATTGATCAGAAATACAGTGTAGACATTGTTAATGTTGTAAATGACTATTGTCACTGGAAACAACAGATTTTTTTTATGGAATATCTACATAGGCGTACAGAGGCCCATTATCAGCAACCATCACTCCTGTGCTCCAATGGCACATTGTGTTAGCTAATCCAAGTTTCTCATTTTAAAAGGCTAATTGATCATTAGAAAACCCTTTTTGCAATTATGTTAGCACCGTTAGACTTGTACAACGCTGTGTACTACTCCCTTCACAGAACAGCACAAACTGGCTCTAACCACAATAGAAAGAGGAGTGGGAGCCTCCGGTGCACAACTGAGCAAGAGGACAAGTACATTAGTGTCTAGTTTGAGAAACAGACGCCTCACATGTCCTCAACTGGCAGCTTCATTAAATAGTACCCGCAAGACACCAGTCTCAATGTCAACAGTGAAGAGGCGACTCCGGGATGTTGGCTTTCTAGGCAGAGTTCCTCTGTCCGATGTCTGTTCTTTTGCCCATCTTAATCTTTTATTTTTATTGGCCATGGGTTGAGATATGGGTTTTTCTTTGCAACTCTGCCTAGAAGGCCAGCATCACGGAGTCACCAATTCACTGGAACACAGGAGTGATGTTTGCTGATAATGGGCCTCTGTGTAGATATTCCATAAAAAAATCTGCCGTTTCCAGCTACTGTCACGTCCTGACCTTAGTTCCTTTTTTATGTCTGGTTTGGTCAGGGCGTGAGTTGGGGTGGGCATTCTGTTTTGTTCTATGTTTTGTACTTCTATGTGCTTGGCCTGGTATGGTTCCCAATCAGAGACAGCTGTCAATCGTTGTCTCTGATTGACAACCATACTTAGGTCGCCTGTTCCCACCTGTGTTTGTGGGTAGTTGTTTTCTGTTTTGTTTCACCTGACAGGACTGTTTTGTTTCTTACATTCTAGTTATTATTTTTGTTTCCTCTTCTGTTATATTAAAATATTAACATGGACACTTACCACGCTGCGTGTTGGTCCGATCTTGACTACTCTTCATAAGATGAAGAGGATCGTTACAGCTACAATAGTCATTTACAACATTAACAATGTCTACACTGTATTTCTGATCAATTTGATGTTATTTTAATGGACAAAAAAACGTGTTTTTCATTCAAAAACAAGGACATTTCTAAGTGACCCCAAACTTTTGAACGGTATTGTGTGTGTGTGTGTATATATGTATGTGTGTATATACATGACCTACTGACGCTATGGTTACTTCTTTCAGCAGCTATGGTTGTCTGCCAGCCTTATTTTCCACAGTCACTCATATTTTACTGAGGAAATGGTGCTGATGAGACAACTTTGGTTATCTGTTTGTGTAAATCCAAGGGGATTACTGATCCAAATTCTAATGTTCAGCCAAATAAATAGGCTGAGTGGTCTCGTTGGCTAAACCTTTACAATTTGAATAGAAAGACAGAGGAATTGAAAATACGAGGATGATCCACATCTGTTTATTGCAAATAGGTTGACCAGGCTTGGATAATATCATAATATCAATCTCAGTCAGACCACATTAGGAGCAGTTATTTACCCTGGTCATCTTCGTTGTCAGTCTGTCCCATCCAAACATCTAATATATAATATAATAATAATAATATATAATAGTGGTGTACTATCTCAAATCAAATGTTATTGGTCACACTTTTACCAGATGTTATTGCGGGTGTTGCAAAATGCTTGTGTTCCTAGCTCCAACAGTGTTGTCTCTTTATATTACGGCTATCCCATCTTTTGTCTTGAGTGTCAATAGTACCGAGGGAACCTGCATATGATCCCAATCGTAAGCAAAAACTCCATCTTCACTTCTTAATTTCTTCACATAATCCCCTTTGTTACCTTATTCAGTTTCCCTCTTATTTTTATATCACCTCCTTTTTCCGAACCCAGTCAGTTTGTGCTGTCCCAGTTTGCCTCCCTATGATGTTAAAGAGAACATGTTGTTTGGGCTCAAAATCTCAATCCAGTATCCATCAGGATCCTGTATGAAGGCCACTCCCTTCATTTTACCTGTGTGGAAAAATACAATAGAATGTTACATTTAAAAATTGAGAAAATACAAATGAAACAGCCTGATAAAGATGACTAGTCAACTGTAATATACTGTAATATACTCTATACACAAATGTTTTTCACAACTGTTATCCTAAACATAAACACAAAATAATGTGAGAGAGGGAAAAGAAGAGGGAAAAAAATATACCATCATCTGGTTTCTTAACAAATGTTACTCCTTGTTCTTCAAATACTTTGCAGGCTGCATAAACATCAGGTACAGCAATGCCGATGTGCCCTGTATAATAGAGAAAGTGGAGTGGGACAATTTAAATCATGTGGAATTGTCTCATGGTTGAAAAACACAATGGCTGTACCACATTCAAATGTTGAATTAAAAAGATCATATCATTCATTTTCTCACCAAAACCCCTCGGTTCAGAGTTTCCATTGTGAAGAGATAATTTTTCATCTGACTCAGAGCCCCAGTTGCTTATAGAGAACAGAGAAAAGAGAAGTGAGAAAAGTCAAGTGAGAAATACAGTATATCATCTTCACCATCATGGTATTGTGACAGGGTAGGAACCATAGTTTCGGTCCATGTTTCCGAAGAGAAAGTAATTAGTGGTATAGAGAGAAATATTGATGGCGTCTTTTCTAGACACCAACTCCGCCATGGTTTGTTGGATAAAGCCTATGAGGAAAATTAATGGAATTTTGGAAGGTTTTTGGATAAATGCCGAAAATAAGGTCCGTGGAGATCTTATACGTTATGTTCTATGAGATTATCTTCATCAGCTACTGTCATTTTTTTTGTAAATTTCAAAGAATTTATGTAATACAAAAAAACATGAATCACATTGAAGCACCCCTTCTTAAACCTGCTCAGATGAGAGCTTTGTCAAAAATGTTATATTATAAGATAGTCGAGTGACCGCTCTAACAATGGAAATACATGTCCAAAAAGATAGATATCAGGCTGGAGGAGGCGAGATGGGGTGGGACCATTCTAGCCAGGGCCATCATTCACTCCAGCAGGTAGTCTAGTGGTTAGAGTGTTGGGTCAGTAACCGAAAGGTTGCTGGATTGAATCCCTGAGATGACAAGGTAAAAAATCTGTTGTTCTGCCCCTGAACAAGGCAGTTAACCCACTGTTCCCAGTAGGCCAGCATTGTATATAAAAATGTGTTCTTAACTGACTTGCCTGGTTAAATAAAAACATTACAAATATTTGTATGAACAACTCCGATATAAAGTAGTATTGTTGCTGAAATGCCACATGCGTCCACTTATATCAGTACATTCGTAACAACCTATCCATCACGAAACTTGTATTTGATCAAATAAGCCTCAGGTAGCAAATTAGCAATTACATTTTCTGTTTCCCAAATTGGTCATCATACAAAAATTCCTCACTTTGTGGTCTTACTTTCATTGTCACATTTTTGGGAGGAGTAAACCCTCTCGCTTTGCTTCTCCCTCTCTCGCTTTGTCCTGAATGCCCAGTGTAGAGTCTGTGCAAGTCTTTGTGAGCACAACCATTATATGAAACATGCAGCCTTGAGAAATGTTTGGGCTATGGTGTAATAAGGTTAGTTTGTTTCCCTATATCAGTTTTTAATGTATTTATATAAGTTTGATCAAGTTTTGCCAATGCAGTAATGTCTTTTGTTTTCAGTTGTTCAGTATTCCATGTGTTTTGGCCCTTTTTATGTGAACTCTGTCAAGTCTCTGAAAGCACTGTTGTAGGCCTACTTCAACACGTGTCATGGCTATCTGTTAGTGATGGGTCGTTCGCGAACGAGCTGGCTCTTGAAGGTGAACGTTGGGAGCCGGCTCGCATATCAGAAGAGCCGAATCTATTTCTAAAATTAAATCAAAATTAAGATATGAATAATCAAAAGATTTAAATGAATAGAATGAACTAATTCAAAGAACAAAAATATATATAAAATAGGTCTAAATGCTGAAGTGCACACACATTTGTTTTGACTGTCTGCTCAGATTAACAGCCTCACCTGTTGTTCTTGTCAATGAGACACGCAGTGTCAACCAATGAACCAAAGATGCGTGAGGGAGGGCTGTGCCAACTCACTCACAGTCACACACTTAGCAGCCGAGGAGAGAGAGGAAGGACAGCTGTGAAAACAACAGCTGGAAAATGAGTTGGAAGAATAGTAGCATTTGGATTCATTTTAATAACGTAGACAATGTAGGAGCATAGTGTAGAATTTGCCAAAACAAAATCTCATATAAAGCCGCACAACCTACACCTGTCAAGACACAGATGCAGACACAGGAGGCAGATGGTCGGAGTCTTACAATATTTATTTATCCAATAGGGGAAGGCAAGAGAAGGGTCGCGGACAGGCAAACGGGTCAAAACCAGTTCAGAGTCCAAAAGGTACCGAAGGGCAAGCAGAATCAAGGTCAGACCAGGCAGGATGATCAGGCAGGCGGGAAAGTAAGTCCAGAGTCAGGCAGGGGTCAGAACCGGGATGACTATCAAAAAGAGAATAGCAAATACGCTGGTTGACTTGACTAACATACAAGATGAAATGGCACAGAAAGACACAGGGATAAATACACTGGGGAAAATAAGCGACACCTGGAGGGGGTGGAGACAATAACGAGGACAGGTGAAACTGATCAGGGTGTGACACCACCAGTATATGTGAACTGTGCACCCAACTGTGAAGCTAGCTGTAGCGGCGCTTCGAGAAACTAGCGGGCCTGCTAGTGATAGTGGTGGAGCCAGCACCTCCACACGTGGAGATGTAGCCACTCAGTCAAGTAGATCTACTCCGCGACCCACAGCAACGCAGTCTTCTATGGACCAGGTTATGCCAAAGTCTATGTCTGTAGCAAAACAAGGCCAAATTGATATTGCATTGGGTAAAATGATTGCCACTGATTTCCAGCCATTTTCAATCGTGGAGGTCAGAGGTTTTAGAAATTATAGCATTAGTCTAAATCCAATGTACACAATTCTAAGCAGGAAAATCCTTTCAAAAGTACTTATTCCACAACTATACGAGAGCCCACAGGCATCAGTATGGGAAAGAGTCCAAAAAGCTACTGCTGTTTGCCTTACCACTGACTCCTGGACATCAAGAGTAACCACTTCTTACATGTCAGTTACATGTCACTTCATTGAAGATTTTTCAATGTCTAGCTGTCTTCTGGACTGCTTTGAGTTCAGTGACAGACACACCTCAGAGAACTTGGCAGAGGAACTGTTGAGAGTGACCAGAGAGTGGCAAGTAGATGGAAAAGTGATCTGTTGTGTTAGTGACAATGCAGCTAACATAACCAAAGTAATGAACATTTTAAAACAGACCCATCATCCATGTCTTGCCCACACAATCAACCTCATTGTAAGAGATGCTCTGAAGGTGATGAAGCCCACTGTAGACAAATTGAAAGCAGCTGTGGAATACACCCACAGGAGCACAGTAGGTGTTGAAAAACTAAAGTCTACACAACGCCAGATGGGGATGCCTGAGCTGAGGCCTAAACAAGACTGCACTACAAGGTGGAATTCAACATTTATATGTTGAAGCGGTTTCTTGAGTCAAAGGATGCCATCATCTCTACCCTGGCCATTGTCAATGCACATGTTGATGCTCTGACCCAAGAGGAATGGGAGGTGGTGGAGGAGGTGTGCAGAGTCCTGGAACCCTTTGAGTAGGTCACTATGGAGATCAGTACAGTAAGCAGTTATTACTACATCATTATTTAATCCAGTATTATATATGTATATGAGTAGTAGATGAGAATGTAGCATCAGTAGACAAAACATGAACCTGAACTAATAAGTTACTGTTCTCTTTTTTCAGCTATGCCTCAAAAATTATACTCCTGTTTAAGGGTCTGCAGCGAATCACAGCCAGTCGCCAGAGTGAAGCTAATGTAACCATAGGACATGTGACAGAGTTGATGGGCACCCTATGTTCATCAATGGACAGAAAGTTCCACAGAATGGAATATAATCACGTGCTATCAGAAACTACTGCACTTGACCCCAGGTTTAAGAAGTTAGCCTTCAGTGATGCCAGAACGATTGATGAGGCTCTTCAAAGAATAACCTCAGCAGCAGGGAGGGACAGCCCCAGTAGTCAGCTGGCTCAGGCACCAGAGCAACAGGAAGAAGAGGGATCAGATGGAGAAGAAGCACCAGCAGTAGTGCCACAAACATCTGCTGTTTGATGAGAGAGCAACTGGGGATGCAGCACAAAGGAATCCCTCAGCAGACGCCATAATGGAGGTCCGATCCTATTTGGAGGAGCCCCCGGTGGAAGAACAAGGCCTCTGTCTAGCCACGGCTTACTAAAGTCATGACAGGGAGACTCTGCATAGTGGTCACATTCTTCTCAAAAACGGGACAAATAATTACTGAGAGAAGAAACCGCATCAGCCTCTTGAAAGTGTGGCAGCTTGCATTTCTGTATGCAAATCTATCATAAAAGCAAAATATGGTCAGCATTGCTGTGTGCTGCTGGTTATAACATGGCAATAAAGAAGAGAGAGAAAAGAGGGACCAGTTCAATGTTTTAAGTGGGATGCTGCAGTTTTGCACATTGTTATTGATTTGTATTTGTTTTGAATTGTTGCATTTATATGCACTTTGTTTCTATACATTAAAAAAGTTATACTTTAAATGCACATGTGTATCATCCTTCTTTTTTACATTTATTTCAATTTGTGGGATGCTGCAGTTTTGCAAATTGTATTTATTTTTCTTTGATATGGTGCAATATTCTATGATGCTCTTCAGATTGTATTAGTTTTGAATGGTTAGATTTATATGCACTTTGTTTATATATTCAAAAGTTATACTTTAAATGCAAATGTTTAATAGAATTATTCTTCATAACAAACCAATGCATTTTTAAGTACATTGTGGTTAAGTTAGAATATGATTTAATTTAATAATTTAATTAGATTTGTTTTAACACCAATCATAGTCAAACTATTGCAAACTGTTTGGCTTGAAAAAATACAAAACATATTTTTTTTAAAGAGCAGTCTGGAAACCAAAACAGACGGCTCTTTTTGGTGAGCTGAGCCGAAAGAGCCGTAATGCCCATCACTACTATATGTCCGGTAGAAGTAATGTATTTGACAGTAACGTTAATCCTGTTTCAAACAAGCAAACTTCTACACTTTTTAATTTGTTATAACGTAAACTCACTCACTTCTGTACATCGCCTTGGTCCGTACAATTGACCTTATTTTAGCGCCCCCAAAACGTAATACTTCCAGATCAACTGTAATGTCAATACCATTGTAAAGCACAATTTCTCCCCTTTCCAACAGAATCAATTACATGACCCCCACGCTACCCGTTTCTACATGATTCAAGCAGGCAATGAGCTCCGTCGGGTCTTTTTTTTAAATGACGGGTGGGGAAGCTAAACTAATGCTTGGTAGTGAGAAGGAGAGATGTGGGTAATTTGCTTTTTTTCACTCGATCTGTCCAGCTTATCACCTTATCGCCTCTAAAATGTAAATAAAACACTATAAAGAGTTTATATAATGTGTCATTATATCCCTATTTGAAGGTTTGTGTTGAATTTGAATCGGGTTTTTAGGACGGTGCTAAAATGATCTAAGAAGTAAGCAGCGGCTTTGAGAATGATGATCACATGCAATGATGACGAAAAAATTACTAGGTATCCCCCCTTACCCCCGTCACTGTCCATTTCTTGTTTTTAAAAGATGAGAGAAGTGCTACACCTGGTGGAGAGAGATTGTAAGACAGAACTAGTTGCTTTATGCATGCTGTACGTGACAACATGACACGTCAAGATGTAACGGAGGGTAAGTTTTTTTCAACTTTTCTCCAATACTATATAGCCATTACCATGTCAATCAACGCTTGAATAGAAACCTAGTTCACACCCCCGATTTTGAAGTCAACACAGTCACTACAGTCCCATTAGTTTTCTTTGTAGCCTCGTTTGAATGATGGGGTGATGCACATTCGTACGGAATGGGGTGAGTTTACGTTAGCATATTTTCCCCCAACATCGGACACTCTCTAGCGGTTGGAGGTCTAAATCACCTCGAGCTCAACATTTAAATGAACGACACCTTTCTAGCTAACTGACCACCGATTTTTATTGCAATTTATGCAAGTTAGGTTTTGAGAGTTTTCAAAAAAGTAATATGTATATACATTTTGTGGGACACGCTGTATATCATAAAATCCGAATTCGCGACTGACAACACGTAATTTATTAATATCCAATTTTTTACCTCTGAAATATAGCTGACGGATTTGCTAACGTTGTTGCAAGCTTGGTTGCTAAATATTGATAGAACTGCTAAGTAATGCAAAAAGGAAAGACATTTTAAGCTTTAGATAATACATATCACGTAAACAACTGAAAGTTGTCAAGCTTTACCTTATGGAAATTAGAGTCCTCTGGGGCGTTTTGTACCATCTGCAAAAATTTATTTTGAAATTTGAACCATGAACTTTTTTGACACCTATGTTTAACCTTACAAAAGCTAACGTTACATAGAGGCAGTATTTAGTCAAGTGTTATAATGTATGCATCAATATTAAACTAACTGGGACAATTTTCATTTACAGATAACATCAAATAAAAAACGTAGGTACACTTTCAGTTATTGTGAAAACGTTCATCACCTTTCAATTGCCTTAACTTTGAAATGTAAATGTTTATACATATTCAGATTGAGTTATCTTTCTAAAATGTGTATAGTGTGCCAAGTTATTTAGCGACATGTATTTACCACCACAGCATGGAGAAAGTCACGAGGAAGCAGTGGTGAGGTGGACATGATCCATGCAGTGGAGGACTGCGGGGCAGGGATGGCTATCCGCCAGGCTGCCAAGGTTAGGCATCTGTTGTTTTTAGGAGATTACCACGTGTATGCAAATTTAATCTGTTTAGTAACAGTTTTATTCTCTTATCTACCAAGGTGCATGGTGTACCTCGGCAGACCCAGGCGGACAAGGCTGAGCGGCCGGGTGACCCATGGTTGTCGCAGTGGACCACCCACATCGCTTGCACCAGAGGATGAAAATTATCTGGTGCAGTACTGTATCTACCAAAAAACAAAATAAACATTTTCATTCTGGTTGGATAATTTTCTATTCTATTGAATTTTTTTTGACAAGATAGGGATGGAGATCGAGATTTAAATGTTTCGTTTGTTTTCATATAAAATGATTTATTTGTACATGTCAAAAATATATATTTATTCAACCCATCTTCCTTTACTTTCCAAGTGCATCTCTGCAACACAAACTCCAACATTGTTTTAATTGTTTGTCAATGCAAATGACTGAAATTAAAGTTTTATTTTATGTAAATTATTCATACTCATTTATATTTTAATATTAAACTGTTATCTACTTTCTCAAAACATAAGATTCCTCTGTAAAACAAATTATGAGACATTATTTGGAACCATTTTTTTAAGAGTCCACAGGAGGGCGCACCGGGCTAAGCAATGAAAAGTTGACAGGCAAGTCTTTTTCCTTTTTTTACAGGAAGGCTGGCCAACTATCTAGTAAACACTTTGGATACGAGGTTGGTGTCTCATTTTTGAACAAAATTTTAACGGATATATCTTGTAATTGAACCAAATAGTAAGGTGGCCAATGACTGGGGACCGTATGCCAATAATACGGAACTTATGTTTTTTGATAAGCCACTTATCAAAAAGCTGATAGCATGTTTGACATTTCAGTGGAATTACTACTAATTGATAACCCGTTGGGTAACATTTTTACAACACGAATAATCACAAAACATTGATGGCTTGATCACAAGATAACACTGTTGAAGGTAATATATGCCGATAAAACAGGGTGCTAAGCTATCTGCCTTCGACTGTTCCCTATAAATGGGCCTAGAACCTGTGGTTTGATTAGAACAATTATTTATTTGATTTAATCATGTAATATTAGGCTACTGATTATTTATCAGTATCAACTTGCGAGCTACCCGTTGACAGCACACATACTACTTATAGCTTGCTATCGACCTTTTGGGTACCCCTGGGTTAGATGTTACAGGATCATTTCATCGACCTGTTGGAGACTCCTGGTTAGATGTTACAGGATCATTTCATCGACCTGTTGGAGACCCCTGGTTAGATGTTACAGGATCATTCCATCGACCTGTTGGAGACTCCTGGTTAGATGTTACAGGATCATTTCATCGACCTGTTGGAGACCCCTGGTTAGATGTTACAGGATCATCTCATCGACCTGTTGGAGACCCCTGGTTAGATGTTACAGGATCATTTCATCGACCTGTTGGAGACCCCTGGTTAGATGTTACAGGATCATTTCATCGACCTGTTGGAGACTCCTGGTTAGATGTTACAGGATCATCTCATCGACCTGTTGGATACCCCTGGTTAGATGTTACAGGATCATTTCATCGACCTGTTGGAGACTCCTGGTTAGATGTTACAGGATCATTTCATCGACCTGTTGGAGACCCCTGGTTAGATGTTACAGGATCATCTCATCGACCTGTTGGATACCCCTGGTTAGATGTTACAGGATCATCTCATCGACCTGTTGGAGACCCCTGGTTAGATGTTACAGGATCATCTCATCCACCTGTTGGAGACCCCTGGTTAGATGTTACAGGATCATCTCATCGACCTGTTGGAGACCCCTGGTTAGATGTTACAGGATCATTTCATCGACCTGTTGGAGACTCCTGGTTAGATGTTACAGGATCATCTCATCGACCTGTTGGAGACTCCTGGTTAGATGTTACAGGATCATTTCATCGACCTGTTGGAGACCCCTGGTTAGATGTTACAGGATCATCTCATCCACCTGTTGGAGACCCCCGGTTAGATGTTACAGGATCATCTCATCCACCTGTTGGAGACCCCTGGTTAGATGTTACCGGATAATTTTCTATTATATTACATGTTTACAAGGCACTTCGTAGCTCGACTAGCAGATCTGGAATCTATGTGCTTGTGTGTGCTGAGGTTTTAAGTGGGGTGCCTACTGTGTGAGTTCGATGGTGGCTCGTCGAGAGAAAGTCCATGCTGTCCTCTCCTTTACATCTGTAGGGATCTCCTTCTTTTCCTCATAACCCAGGAAGTAGAGTGTGAAGAGCATTGATGGGAAGTCTATCTTCTGCAGCAACCTGAGGCAAATAGGAATCACAATTGGGGTGTATTCATTATGCCGATTCTCTTGCAAAACATTTAGCAACAGAAACCATTTACTACAAATGGAAAAGGTTTTGCAACGAAAATGAAACTTTATTTTAGACAAATTCAGTTAGGTCCTTCCTCGTTCCACTCACAGAGTGAGACATCTTCTAGAGGGGTAGGGTACTAGGCATGAAACCCCATTGTGTGTGTGAGAGAGTAGTATGGGACTCACGTCATACCCATGATGCGGGTGTAGAAGTCTAAAGACTTGAGAGGGTATTTTACCCTCAGCATGGTTTGCTGCATCATGTAGTCCTGGGGAGAGATGGGGAAACACACACAGACACAGAGAGAGAGAGAGGGGGAGAGAGGGAGAGACAGAGAGAGTGACGGGGAGACAGAGAGAGTGATGGGGAGATAGAGAGAGACAGTGAACGAAAGACAGAGGGGAGAGAGAGAAATGGGGGGACAGGTGGAGAGAGAGAGAGGGTTGGGGAGAGGGGGGAGAGAGAGAGTGTGTTCGTGTGACGGGGAGAGACAGAGGGGGGAGAGAGAGAAACGGGGGGACAGGTGGAGAGAGAGATAGGGACAGGGGGAGAGAGAGACAGAGAGATTGATGGGGAGAGACGAGAGACAGTGAGCGAGAGAGGGGGGGGGGAGCGCAACATAAGGAAATCTTTGACTATGTACAGACTCAGTGAGCATAGCCTTGCTATTGAGAAAGGCCGCCATAGGCAGACCTGACTCTCAAGAGAAGACAGGCTATGTGCACACTGCCCACAAAATGAGGTGGAAACTGAGCTGCACTTCCTAACCTCCTGCCAAATGTATATTAGAGACACATATTTCCCTCAGATTACACAGACCTACAAAGGATTCGAAAACAAAATCCATTCTTGATAAACTCCCATATCTATTGGGTGAAATACCACAGTGTGCCTTCACAGCAGCAAGATGTGTGACCTGTTGCCACAAAAAAAGGGCAACGAGAGAAGAACAAACACCATTGTAAATACAACCTATATTTATGTTTATGTATTTTCTATTTCATACTTTAACTATCTGCACATCATTACAACATTATATATAAACAATATTATCTATTTCACTTGCTTTGGCAATGCAAACATACGTTTCCCATGCCAATAAAGCCCTTAAATTGAAATTGAATTGAAATTGAATTAGAGTGAAAGAGAGGTCAATTGCAAAATGTGTTTTGGCCTACTCAGCTATGTTCTCAGTTTACAACTCTAGAAGATAAGTTCAAACTCAAACTAGAGGCAACACATTACTCTGTATAAATAATGGCATTCTAATGTCTGGAGCTACTAGTAAACACTTTATTTGCTAAAAGAGCACAGGGCTTGGCTATGTAGCCTACAACTAACATAGCCTGCTCAACAACAGGTTTGCTGAGACAGACTGTCAAGCAAGTAAAATAGGCCTACTGTGAATAAGTGATACATTAATGCTAGCTTACATATTCTATTTAATTTGAGCTCCATCCGTGACACTCACCTGGGTGATAGGTTCCCCTTCTTTGCATGCTGCGGATGCAGCCTCATCTGTGAGTCCTTTGTCTGTCATTTTGCGTTGAAAGACCCAATTGACAGCAGGGAAATTCACAGGCTGTTTGAGTAGTTTGGGAAAGGCGCTCCTAAAGCCGACTGGCAAGTTGAGACAGTTCACAGCGAAGCATGACACTCCCTAAAGTTGGCAGGTAGGAGGGGTTCACAAAAATTTTGAAACGAAAGCACCAGAGTTGTGTAAAACGAATGCGTGTCAAGTAAGTGTGCATTGCAGTGGAGGCTACAACTGGCAGAAAGTCTAATCGGTTTCATACGTTATACAGTGCATTCAGAAAGTATTCAGACCCCTTGACTTTTTCTACATTTTGTTACGTTACAGCCTTATTCTAAAATTGATTAAATAAAAATGTTTTCCTCATCAATCCACAAACACCCTGTTTTTGCTTTATTATAGGGTATTTAGGAATTGTGCAAATATATAAAAAATGTATAACAGAAATACCTTATTTAAATAAGTATTCAGCCCCTTTGCTATGAGACTCGAAATTGAGCTCAGGTGCATCCTGTTCCATTGATCATCCTTGAGATGTTTCTACACCTTGATTGGAGTCCACCTGTGGTAAATTCAATTGACTGGACATGAATGGAAAGGCACACACCTGTCTATATAAGGTCCCACAGTTGACAGTGCATGTCAGACCAAAACCAAGCCATGAGGTCGACGGAAATGTCCATAGAGCTCCGAGACAGGATTGTGTTGGGGCACAGATCTGAGGAAGGGTACTGAAAAATGTCTGCAGCATTGAAGGTCCCCAAGGACACATTGGCTTCCATCATTCTTAAATGGAAGAAGTTTGGAACCACCAAGACTCTTCCTAGAGCTGGCCGCCTGGCCAAACTGAGCAATCAGGGGAGAAGGGCCTTAGTCAGTGAACCTTAGCCAATAACCTGATGGTCACTCTGACAGAGCTCCAGAGTTTCTCTGTGGAGATGTGGAACCTTCCAGAAGGACACCCATCTGCAGCACTCCACCAATCAGGCCTCTACGGTATGGTGGCCAGACGGAAGCCACTCCTCAGTAAAAGGCACATGACAGCCTGCTTGGAGTTTGCCAAAAGGCCCCTAAAGTACTCGCAGACCATGAGAAACAAGATTCTCTGGTCTGATGAAACCAAGATTGAACTGTTTGGCCTGAATGCCAAGCTTCACGCCTGGAGGAAACCTGGCACCATCCCTATGGTGAAGCATGGTGGTCGTAGCATCATGCTGTGCAGGTGTTTTTTAGTGACAAGGAATGGGAGACTAGTCAAGATCGAGGGAAAGATGAACAGAGCAAAGTACAGAGATCCTTTGTGAAAACCTGCTCCAGAGTGCTCAGGACCTCACACTGAGGCAAAGGTTCACCTTCCAACAGGACAACGACCGTAAGCACACAGCCAAGACAATGCATAGGTGGCTTCGGGACAAGTCTCTGAATGTCCTTGAGTGGCCCAGTCAGAGTCCGGACTTGAACCCGATTGAACATCTCAGGAGAGACCTGAAAAATAGTTGTCCAGCGACGCTCCCCATCCAACCTGCCAGAGCTTGAGAGGATCTACAGAGAAGAATGGGAGAAACTCCCCAAATACAGGTGTGCCAATCTTGTAGCGTCACACCCAAGAAGACTCAAGGCTGTAATCGCTGTCTAAGGTTCTTCAACAAAGTACTGAGTAAAGGGTCTGAATACTTATGTAAATTTGATATTTCCATTTTCTTATTTAAATTTGCAAACATTCCTAACATTGCCATTATGGGGTCTTGTATGTAGATTAATGAGGGGGGGGGTTATTTAATCCAATTTAGAATAAGGCTGTAACGTAACAAAATGTGAAAAAAGTCAAGGGGTCTGAATACTTCCCGATTGCACTGTCAATGTGAGTGTAAATTCCTGATGTCTAACCTTTTTACTTCTCTTTCTCTCACATACTCTCTCTCTTGCATTCTCTCTGTAAATCAGTACTGTAGACAGTCAGACAAATTCATGTTCTGGTGCAGACTAGCTTGACTTTTTATGAAAATACAGTCTGCTACAATCTGCAATTTGCCACAGTATTTCACGTTTCTGGGTGCAGTTCTATAAAAAATGGACCAGTGGGACAACAGGTTTATTATCTCATAGCTGACTCAACTGATGAGTTTATCCTTTATGCACAGCAAGGGTGTGGGAATCAGTAACGATGCAAATGTTTTTTTCAAATGAGCAGTTAACTATTTCCCTTGTAATACATGCTTGTTTGTCCCCCAAAGAAAATGGGCCTAACATAATAACACAGAATAAAACCTATAATTATTTTAATGCTCACAGAGAACTGTATTGTGAGACGATTTGGGGAGCTATTTATAGCTGGGTGACGTAATGTATTCAAGTTACACCTCTCTGTTGGCAGTATATTGTTTTATTTTTTTTATTGGGAACAGGTAGAAAAAAATGGAAATAAACAAAATACAAAGGTGAAACTACGAAATAATAATAATAAAACAACATTTGTAAACAAACACTGTAGTTACTGTATAACAAAAATACCAACAGTTCAAACACAAAATGCTAATTCAAAAACAGTATGACATGGACAAGAAACAAATCATTTGACCTATTCACCAATATATAATTAGTCATTGTCAATACAGTATACATATATATTTTTTTTGTTGTTGTTCAATTTTTACCCCTTTTTCTCCCCAATTTCATGGTATCCAATTGTTAGTAGCTACTATCTTGTCTCATCGCTACAACTCCCGTAAGGGCTCAGGGGAGACGAAGGTCGAAAGTCACGCGTCCTCCGATGCACAACCCAACCATGTCGCACTGCTTCTTAACACAGCGCGCATCCAACCCGGAAGCCAGCCGCACCAATGTGTCGGAGGCGTGCACCTGGCGATCTTGGTTAGCGTGCACTGTGCCCGGCCCGCCACAGGAGTCGCTGGTGCGCTATGAGACAAGGATATCCCTACCAGCCAAACTCTCCCTAACCCGGACAACGCTAGGCCAATTGTGCGTCGCCCCACGGACCTCCCGGTCGCGGCCGGTTGCGACAGAGTCTGGGCGCGAACCCAGAGTCTCTGCGCCACCCGGGAGGCCTCAATACAGTATATTACATTGATTTTACATATGCCAAAATAGATTTTTGTTTTCAGTAATTACTGTATTACAAAACATCATATCAGAGGACGTAATAGATAGACCAAAACATGTACAATGTATTTCAACCTTTTCTCCATTGCAGTCAAGCAATCTGAGGAAGAAGCATGGTCAATTACCTAACACACTTTCTTAGAATAAGCCCCTTCTCTTCTCATTAGAAGGGAAGTCTTAGCCTTAAGAGTCCTCCTAATCCATAATCCCTTTCTATGCTCAGTCCTCACCCTCTAATTCGCTCGGTAGATTCTGCCCTGGCAGACTGCCATGCACTACTGCTCAGGATCCAAATCAGTATCAACAGCACTTGGATCTGATTGGTTGTCCCCTTCCATCACAAGACCATTGACCATCCTATAAAACAACAGGAAAAGGAGAGGCTTTAGTTGTGGATGTCTTCTTGGATTATGGGGTAGCGGACCAGGTAGCTGAGAGATGCAGTGAGGAAGGAGAGCTAATCTACCCAGGATTAGGCCAAATAGGTGGTTTGTCTCTGTGTAAATCTGGAGGCAGTACGTAGGCTAAGTGAGTGATGGTGATGGAAACACTGATAACAAGGTATTGGGTTCAAATATCAAATCAAATCAAATCAAATGTATTTATATAGCCCTTCGTACATCAGCTGATATCTCAAAGTGCTGTACAGAAACTGTACAGACACCCAGCCTAAAACCCCAAACAGCAAGCAATGCAGGTGTAGAAGCACGAAAATAAAGAATTTAAAGTTTTTGCAATTTGCAGTCCTCAGTCCCCCCATGTTTAATTACTCACACTCAAGAAGGGTAAATGTACCAATAAAATACATTGTTGAAATTGATCGTCTACTATAACAGTAGGCTAAACTTATAGCACCTCATCATATGCTGAGAAGTGTCACTTCAGTTTTTTACAGTAAGAAGTGTCCACATTCCTGTTATACTCTCTGGCCTACTGTGTTAATATACAGTGGGGCAAAAAAGTATTTAGTCAGCCACCACTTCTGAAAGTTCTCCCACTTAAAAAAGATGAGAGAGGCCTGTAATTTTCAACATAGGTACACTTCAACTATGACAGACAAAATGAGAAGAAAATCACATTGTAGGATTTTTAATGAATTTATTTGCAAATAAATTCATTCAAAAATCCTACAATGTTATTTTCAGTTTTTTTCCCCCCTCATTTTATCTGTCATAGTTGAAGTGTACGTATGATGAAAATTACAGGCCTCTCTCGTCTTTTTAAGTGGGAGAACTTGCACAATTGGTGGCTGACTAAATACTTTTTGCCCCACTGTATATATATATATATATATATATATATATATATACTTTTTTTTTTTTACATCTAAGTCAATTATCAGACGCTCTTATCCATAGCGACTTAAATGGACAATTAGGGTTTAGTGCCTTGCTCAAGGGCACATCGACCAAATTTGATTCTGAAACATTTTTTTATCACCTGGCTCAACGCTCTCAACTGCTATGTTTAACATCCAATCTCGATAATCAACACTCTGCTTTGACGATTGTGTTCCTCAATACTTGACCATTGACTAACTTGTTAAGCATACGTTTGTTATGCAGACTTTGGAATTTACTGTGACATGACAATTATTTACCCACATAGACAAAGTTGATGTATCTGAAATAATCAGATGATCACACCCACTACCTGGAAAACTGATCCATCAAAATGCCACTGAACTTGTTTCGCTCTAGTTGCCATTGAATACACCAGTTACCACACCTATGAAGAATCCTCAGGAGTCTGTAGGACTTGAAAGAAGCTTGAAAATTGCGCAGGCTGACATATGTGTAAGCTGTGTCACGTATTTGTTGTTCTACTTATTTTGTTTTGCCTCTAAGTTAAATCTCAGGTCACATCTGTTTATCAAAATGGTTTGGGCTACTAAAGTGTTTAATGTTACAGAATGGCTCTTGTATCAAGTAAACACTTCTAGCTAGGTTGTTGTGATTATTTGTAGTTGAGAAATGTAGAATAAACATTTGTTTGCGCTGTGCTCTTTTGGCAAGTTGTTTATTACTTTAACAGTTTGAGATTACTTTACTTTTTTTTTTTACTTATAGAAATCCAAAATAAAGTGTGTAGGTGTCTTTTCATTTGAATATTGAGCATTTCAATTCCTGAATGGTAATTCTAAATTGCTGCTCAAATTAATCTACCAACTGTTGATTCACATTCTGTTTTAGGATGATGTTCTAAACTGAAGGTGATAGCATAGAGATAGATAGAGGACTACTCTCTGAATCTGTTCCATATATAGTGTCTGTGACAGCATGGGCAGCGCCATTGAGGCTATCTCCATTTCGAAATAGTACATTTTCTTCTTTACGATAAGCTGATCTCTCCTGATGACCCAGTTGGACATGACTCCAACAGGGTCACCATGATGGATCAGCCAATGAAGTTGGACGTCCCACCCAGTTGACTACATTAAAATGGTGGAAGCCCTCAAAGGCGCTGGCCATGCTAATAAGGCCTTTTGGCCGCTAGATGCCTCTATCACTGTCTATGGGTGATAGCTAGGTCTGTTAGCGTCACAGACTACTGGTGGGCATGGTTTGAGCCTTGCTACAATACGTACACCCACCCACTGAGTGACAGCTGATGGAATCAGATACCATCTACTTGGAGTCAAAAGTATTGACCTTTGGAAGAAGCCATGAAAAACAAACAAGCTCATAGTTTCACAGTTGTTGTTATAGTATTTGTCTCCTAATTTAGAAACCGTCTTATGTTTTTATCTCTTACCTTTTAAGAAATGTGCTTATATAAATAAAGTTTGATTTGATCATAGATACTGTAGTTCATTGAGATATTATCAAGTTAAATTTCTACTTTTGTAGGTTAACTCAAGTATCTGTTTATTTTTCTATTCACTATTCTCTGCCATTTTCTGTTTGGCTACTTTCTAACATATGATCATAATTCTGCATTTACATGAATTTGGAAGCCTTTGGTCTAATATCCACTAAACTGGTAGCTAGACAAAGGGAATAAAGGGAAACACTCACCTCTCACTGCTTTTGGACATATTTGGATCACTTCCTCGAGTCCGGCCCCGTGGTGTGCCTGGGTTGGAGAAATCCTGTTGTTGTGTTGTCAGGCTGGGTCTCTGGTCAGACTGGCTGCGCCGACTGACAGTCTGGGACCCGCGTGTGGACAGCCTTCCCCGGGAGGGCTCACCATAGGGCCTGGGGAGCGTAGAGCTATAGTGGGGGGTCCAGCTCTGGGAGTTGGATTGGCTATTTTGACAGAACACAGATCGGGCATCGTTGAAGGACACTGAGGGTGACATGTCTTCACCACTGTCCTCCCTGCTCCATCTCAAGACCCGGGGAGAGGATGGACGTGAGGGTGGATTAGGCTGTGCGAAAGCAGGGGGGCTTGGTAGTCTGTGGTGTGTAGAGGGACAAGAGGGTGGTAGGCGAACTCTGGAGACTGGTGGGACGGTCGGTGGCATGCTGGTGGCGTAATACTCCCCCTCATAGGGGTTGCTGCTTCCTTGCCTGAGACTCACCCCAGCTCTAAGGGGTCCTCGAACCCCCTGGTCAGATCTGTTTGCAGCGGATTCAACTGCGTTGCGCAGGTGGATGATCTTGCGGGCCTTATGGTAGAGAGAGGCGGCCTGCTCACTCTCTTGGTTGCCTTCAGATGCTGGCTGCTGTCCACCCCTCGTCTCAGGATCCTGTCTGATTGGTCCAACACTTCCACGGTTGGGCAGCACCGTCATGTTCTGCAATGAGGCCCTCAGGCGCTGAGAGGCGGTGCTCCTTTGGCATGGCACAGGGTGGCCCCTACTGTCCGTGTCCTCCTCTTCCCCTTCCTCATCATCCGGGTTTTCCTCATTGCTCTCATAGGAATTGTCCATCAGGACCTCAGGGGGAGGCGGGGGCAGGTTGTCATCATCCAGGCCCTCGCCACCTTCTGCTGCCCAGATGTTCTTATTGTTGTTACCACTGACAATGTCGGGTAAGAGGGGAGTTCCACTGCTCCTAGACCCCCTAAGGTGTGCACTAGGGAGACTTTGGCCTGGTCTGCCGTCCACCCCACCACTGAATGTGTTTATGAGTCTTTTGACGGAGTTGCGGCCAGGAGGTTGTGGTGCTATCGCTGGTAGTGAATTTGGTGCTTGGTTTGCCTTTGTGGACCCTTTGAGGCCATATCTAGCAACCCTCTGCCCCCCTGAAGAGTATCTTCTCAGAGAGTTGTTTCCCGTCCGTTGGTCCAGTTCTTTCTGTTGCAGCTCCTGAACATGTAGAGATTCTATGGACAATGACCGTGGTGGTCTCACCGGCCTGCCCAAGGGCGCAGCTGTTTGGGGTCGTTTGGGTGGCTGCCCTTTGCTGTGCTTGGTGTTCTGTATGGGGTCTGGCGGGGATGAGTTGGACCGCACCCTCCCTGACCTCTCTTCCTCTTCATCCTCCTCATCATCATCATCCTCTTCCTCGTTTTCTTCCCCCTCCTCACCTTCATTAAGGCATACCTGGTCAGGTGAATGGCTTGGGGGTGTGGGGCGTGCACTGCCACCGGACCCAGAACTCCCCCATTGACGACGGTGGCGCTCTGATCCCATCAGTGACTCGTTCTCTCCCCCGATTCCACTGTCCTCGCTGTGCAGGGACAAGTCATCGAGGTTGCACTTGGCAGCTGCCTCCACGCGCGCCAGCACCTGGGTCAGACGCTCCTCTACTGCCCGCTTGGCCTGCAGCCTCTCTCCCAGTAGTCTAGATAGCGAGGCAAAGAAGTTTGCCGCCTCTTCCAGAGTGGTGTCTCCCAGGCCTTGGATCGAGCTCCCCACCAGCTTCATCTTTTCAGTAGAATGCTGGAGCAGCAGCTGCAGCAGGTCTGGGGGGGTTTCTGATGGGTCAGCAATGGGCTTAGAGTGAGTGGGAGCTGGGTCCCTTATCTCGGAGGGCCAGGCCATGTGATTTCCATGCTCCTTCAGCATCAGCTCCCCTTCATCAGCCATCTCCTCCAGGGCCTGGTTGACCTCCTCGAAGCGCATCACAATGGCTGTCATCATGGGCTCCAGGGAGAGCTGGGTCTGGGCGGCCTGGTCCAGCAGCCCCAGCAGGGTCTCACACTTGGAAATGTTGGGGTTCAGGTATTCGTAGGCGGCCTGGTGAGCTCTCACCATGTGCATGGGAAGGTCCACCTTCCCCTGGATGATTGAGGTGTTTATCTCCTTTTCTTTTCGGCAGCCTTGTTTCACGCCCTTATTCTTCTTTCGCTTCTTGACCTTTTTTGCCTGCTTTTCCAGTAACTCCTCACTCTGTGTGTCTCTCACCTGTGATGTCATTTTGACCTCTATTTGAGAGACGGCCCCTAGGTTTGACACAACGGCTGTGTTGGGGGCCATGTCCGCCACTTTTCCCAGGGCGGCCATAGGATTATCCTCTTCAGCTGATAGTGGGAGTTCCTCCACTTCTTCGTCAATATCCGTATTGTCAATATCTTGGTTTTCTCCCTCAACAGGCTTGATGTTACCCACCTCTGGTTGTACTGGCAGCAGAGCCTTGTGTACCCCATCTGGGATCCCTGGGAAGAGATGACCTTTGGATGGGGAACAACCCATTTTTTATGTCCAGACGTTGAAAAAGACTTTAGATTAAAAATGTCAGTTTGTGATGTGATTTCAATAAAGAGATACAAAACCAAATATTTAGCCTAGTAAGTGTGGATAGACCTGCTCATCCATCGGTGCTTCTGTCTGATTACCGTTGAAAACTTGGGTGTTCAGCAGGGTGCATACCTTACGAAAACTCGGCAATATTTCAGCCTCTAAATCAATCTTCTTTACTGGGTTCTTGAATAGAAGGATCAAACCAAATTTCTTATGGGGTTCGTAGATGAGGCTTCTGGAAGCTACGAGGTCCTACCCAAGTAACAGAGCCAGAGAGACTGAATAGCTGAAAGGATCACATAGGATTGGAGGACTCTTCTTCTCTCTCCTTTAGCATGCACAGATGGTCAAATTAAGTGAATTTTGCACGCACACACACACATGCACACACACAGACACATAAGACTTTAAGCTCATCAAGGTAATCAGGGCCCACATCGTCAGGTGTCTTTTTTAGCCTTGTCTAAGGATTGTTTACAGGCAAGATGTAGGTAATATCAAAGACAGGAAGCTACCTGTGTTCCCTAGTTCAGTTACTTTGCTTTTGTTTCCCAATTATCCATTTATTATCCATACACCATGCTTTCCTCCTGGAGTCCTGTAAAGGTTACCTTGTCATAGGTTTCTCTATGTACACATCTATGTTATGTTACTTACATTTTGATTTACTGAATTGAAAAACGAATTGAATAGGACTGCCAAAAAGTCATCTGAAAGTTCTAAGTTCATTTTGAGAATACATCAAACCAACTGATCAAGCCAAGTGTCTATACTGAATTGCAATACATTTTCAGAGTTTAAGATGACATGTATACGTCTATGATCAGCAGACAGAAGTCATAACATACAGGTGTATAACAGTATGTTTATAAATATAGTATGTTAAAGTTTCTCAGAGAGATGCACATCATTGAGAATACGAAATATTGAGATTACAATGATACTTTACGCAGACTGAAGTTAATGAACCACAACAGCTATCTTTCAGCTTAGTTGGGCATACTGTATTTTATCAGTGCCTAATATAATGATAACAAAGAATACAAAAAACCTGCTTGGATCATGTATGTTTCGACATACTGTATGTCACACATTGGGCATATCAAGGCCTCTGTTATACATTGGCCATATCAAGGCCTCTGTCATACATTGGCCATATCAAGGCCTCTGTCACACATTGGGCATATCAAGGCCTCTATCACACATTGGCCATATCAAGGCCTCTGTCACACATTGGGCATATCAAGACCTCTGTCATTCACTGGGCATATCAAGACCTCTGTCATTCACTGGGCATATCAAGACCTCTGTCATTCACTGGGCATATCAAGACCTCTGTCAGATATTGGGCATATCAAGACCTCTGTCAGATATTGGGCATATCAAGACCTCTGTCATTCACTGGGCATATCAAGACCTCTGTCATTCACTGGGCATATCAAGACCTCTGTCATTCACTGGGCATATCAAGACCTCTGTCATTCACTGGGCATATCAAGACCTCTGTCAGATATTGGGCATATCAAGACCTCTGTCATTCACTGGGCATATCAAGACCTCTGTCATTCACTGGGCATATCAAGACCTCTGTCATTCACTGGGCATATCAAGACCTCTGTCAGATATTGGGCATATCAAGACCTCTGTCAGATATTGGGCATATCAAGACCTCTGTCATTCACTGGGCATATCAAGACCTCTGTCAGATATTGGGCATATCAAGACCTCTGTCATTCACTGGGCATATCAAGACCTCTGTCAGATATTGGGCATATCAAGACCTCTGTCATTCACTGGGCATATCAAGACCTCTGTCATTCACTGGGCATATCAAGACCTCTGTCAGATATTGGGCATATCAAGACCTCTGTCAGATATTGGGCATATCAAGACCTCTGTCATTCACTGGGCATATCAAGACCTCTGTCAGATATTGGGCATATCAAGACCTCTGTCAGATATTGGGCATATCAAGACCTCTGTCATTCACTGGGCATATCAAGACCTCTGTCATTCACTGGGCATATCAAGACCTCTGTCAGATATTGGGCATATCAAGACCTCTGTCAGATATTGGGCATATCAAGACCTCTGTCAGATATTGGGCATATCAAGACCTCTGTCATTCACTGGGCATATCAAGACCTCTGTCAGATATTGGGCATATCAAGACCTCTGTCATTCACTGGGCATATCAAGACCTCTGTCAGATATTGGGCATATCAAGACCTCTGTCATTCACTGGGCATATCAAGACCTCTGTCATTCACTGGGCATATCAAGACCTCTGTCAGATATTGGGCATATCAAGACCTCTGTCAGATATTGGGCATATCAAGACCTCTGTCAGATATTGGGCATATCAAGACCTCTGTCATTCACTGGGCATATCAAGACCTCTGTCAGATATTGGGCATATCAAGACCTCTGTCAGATATTGGGCATATCAAGACCTCTGTCATTCACTGGGCATATCAAGACCTCTGTCAGATATTGGGCATATCAAGACCTCTGTCATTCACTGGGCATATCAAGACCTCTGTCATTCACTGGGCATATCAAGACCTCTGTCAGATATTGGGCATATCAAGACCTCTGTCAGATATTGGGCATATCAAGACCTCTGTCATTCACTGGGCATATCAAGACCTCTGTCAGATATTGGGCATATCAAAACCTCTGTCAGATATTGGGCATATCAAGACCTCTGTCATTCACTGGGCATATCAAGACCTCTGTCATTCACTGGGCATATCAAGACCTCTGTCATTCACTGGGCATATCAAGACCTCTGTCATTCACTGGGCATATCAAGACCTCTGTCATTCACTGGGCATATCAAGACCTCTGTCAGATATTGGGCATATCAAGACCTCTGTCAGATATTGGGCATAGCAAGGCCTCTGTCAGATATTGGGCATATCAAGACCTCTGTCATTCACTGGGCATATCAAGACCTCTGTCATTCACTGGGCATATCAAGACCTCTGTCATTCACTGGGCATACCAAGGCCTCTGTCAGATATTGGGCATATCAAGACCTCTGTCATTCACTGGGCATATCAAGACCTCTGTCATTCACTGGGCATATCAAGACCTCTGTCAGATATTGGGCATATCAAGACCTCTGTCATTCACTGGGCATATCAAGACCTCTGTCAGATATTGGGCATATCAAGACCTCTGTCATTCACTGGGCATATCAAGACCTCTGTCATTCACTGGGCATATCAAGACCTCTGTCATTCACTGGGCATATCAAGACCTCTGTCAGATATTGGGCATACCAAGGCCTCTGTCATACATTGGGCATATCATTGTGATTACAATGATACTCTACACAGACTGAAGCAAATGAACCATAACAGATTATCATTCTGCTTAGTTGGGCATACTGTATTTTCTCAGTGCCTAATATACTGATAACAAAGCATACAAAACGATCAGGCCATACATTTGGGCATATACCAAGGCATTCGATCAGGCCATACATTTGGGCATATGACAGGGCATTCGATCAGGCCATACATTTGGGCATATGACAGGGCATTCGATCAGGCCATACATTTGGGTGTATACCAAGGCATTCGATCAGGCCATACATTTGGGCATATGACAGGGTATTCGATCAGGCCATACATTTGGGCATATGACAGGGCATTCGATCAGGCCATACATTTGGGCATATGACAGGGCATTCGATCAGGCCATACATTTGGGCATATGACAGGGCATTCGATCAGGCCATACATTTGGGCATATGACAGGGCATTTGATCAGGCCATACATTTGGGGATATGACAGTGCTAAGGTTAGGGTATATTACATTTTGATATCTTTCATGGATTTTATGTATCTCAAGACATCTAGTGGCCCTTTTGGGTACTTCCAGGTGTATATGTCCAGGTGTCTAATTCTGGCTGGCCCTCTGTGTGGCCTTATTATGTCAAATATATTCAATAATTCAATAAGATGACTTTAAAATAGAATGACAGCTGTAAAAATAAAACTTAAATACAAACCATCAACTCAGTGAATACCATTGGTGTTTAGTATGAGGGTTTCAGCATGAAATATAATTTCCATTATTTTTCACACTTATTTATTATGTCAACATGTATTCAATGTCAATGTTTTGATGTTTAACTGGTGGCAGTTGTGGAAAAGTCAACAGTTGTAAGAGTTACAGAGTTAATTGAAAATAATGTAATTGTTGGTTAGATGCTTTTTTCATTAATTAGGGTATTTTCTCTTGAACCATATGGTCAATCTACTAGAAACCCATGGACAATATAGACACAGATATAACAAACTAATACTATACACTGAGTATACAAAACATTAAGAACACCTGGAAAGTAACCTTCTCCACATTTTGTTATGTTTAAACCTTATTCTAAAATGGATTAAATAACAAATGTTACTCATCAATCTACACACAATACCCCTTAATGACAAAGCGGAAAGAAGAAAAATAAAAAAGCAAAAACCAAGCCATGAATGACATGAAAAGGGGTGAGAGAGAGTACTCACTCCTACCAGTGAGCCTGGTCTTTTATCGGGCACGAGGACACAAAATGACCAAAAGTCCCGCAATACCGACAGCTCCTTGTGTTGATCCGGTGTTGCTATTCCGCTGGCGACAGCCCAGCCCTGCACGGGCTCGGGAAACAGTGCCTCGGCCCTCCCCGGTGACTCTCGAGGAAAGTCATGAAATTTTGTGTGCTCTCGGTCACGGGACCGTCGGGGACTTCCGGGATGACTCGGAGGTGAGGTGGAATCCCTGGATGTGCGAGTTAAGCTAATCAGGTAAATGTAATTAACTAGAAAGTTGGGGCACCACGAAAGAATGTTAATAGAGTTGTTGTCTTCTGAATAAACTCTTAAAGACCTGGTAATCTTTTACCTCAATAGCAGTCAATATTTAATAGTCACCTTTCCTTAGTCTCATCTGAAAGTTGTAAATTCTTGGTTATCTTCACGAACCCTGGCTAACAAGTTGAATCAGCAATACAACATTTGGTTTAATTATTTATTTACTAAATACCTAAATAATCACACAGAATTACATCTACACCGAATGGATCATACGTTGATTACAAATGATGTCATAAACGTCCCTGGCGGATGGAACAGATATGACGGCTGGTTACACAAAGAAAGGGGGTTGGGTTTTGAATGAAAGAGCGGGAAGACTGAGGAACAAAAAGATTTTGTGTCTCTATCGGGCCGTATGCAGCAAATCTATCGTAAATACAGAATCTTATGCATTCCAAATAACCACCCATTTGGAAAAGGAATATGCAATAAATATTTACTCTGAGCTGCGCTTCGATCGGTTGGTCGTAGATGGAAGGCCGGCTTGTCTTTTGAAGAATTTCTGGTGCTCCAAAGAGAAAACAAGACACTCACAGCCAAGGTAAAAATACACGATTCCAACATGGATTGTCTACTCAGGGAAAACAGGGTGATGAAGGAGACGCTACTAGACATATAATGTTGTAGCATGTGTGAAAATCAAATTGTTTCTGGTATTCCTGACGACGCATACAATAATCCAGAGGGCGCAATCAGAGAATTCATGAAATCCTCATTGAAACTTCCTATAGAGACTGTAAACAAGGTGACTTTCCACCGAGTACACAGACTTGGAGCTCGGAGCGACAAGACCAAGGGTCCCAGACCAATCATCGCAAAATTTGAACACGACCAACAAAAGGAGGTGATTAAAAAGCAGAGGAAGGGAGCTTAAAGGGTCCAAATTCGGTCTAAATGACCAATTTCCAAAGAGATAAACAAACGTCGTAAGAGACTATATCCAGTACAAAGACAACAAAGGATGGATGGTAAGTGTGCCTTTATCATTGTGGACATACTCTTTATAGATGGACAGCTATTCCGAGACAGCTCCTTAACACCGCGGCTGTACTAAATTCTACAGGGACTTTAGGTTACGAAAAAAATAAGGTATGGTAACTGTTTAAAATATCTGAATATTATGAAGTGGATATGAACACACACGTACTCAACTACTTGCTTGCTTAACTAAACATACAAACTTATACATACACACACACACACCTTATCTCGCTCTCTTCTCTTCATTCTCATTCTCGTCTCTCTTTATTGTCGAGAACTGTTTTATAATTTAATTATTATTGTTTATCTATCTTTTTTAAATGTATTTGTCTACAAATTTATATATGTTTACAACAAGCAAGGGGAAAAATAGGGGCATTGGGGAATAATAACATATTGTACGGAATACATTTGTACTGTAGTGAAGCCGTCTCTAGAGTAATGCAAGGTTTCTTTCATGATCATGTGAAACATCAATAAAAACGATACTACAGAGATACAAGATAAGTTAGAGGAAAAACAAAAAGAACTTGAGGAACTTATTCAAGAACGATCTAATGTAATCTATTCCAAAAATTTAGCAAACTGGATGGAATATGAAGAAAAATGCACACAATTCTTCCTGAATCTCCAATACAGGAACACTAAAAAAATAATTTGCAGAAACTCGTTACTGAAGACGGAGTCATCTATGATTCTCCGAATGATATTCTAAAAGAGGAAGAAAATTATTTTAGGCAGATGTTCTCTTTTCCGTCTCATCCTCTCCCACTGAATGAAGATTACGGGAAGGAATTCTTTCCAAATAATATAAAACAATTGAAAATGAACAAATACACAGAAAGATCAGTGCGAAGGCCAAATTACAGAGGAAGAACTTTTTGAGGCTATTAAATCCTTTCAGTCTGGTTAAACCACAGGGCTTGATGGCATACCGGTAGAGGTACAGTGGGGCAAAAAAGTATTTAGTCAGCCACCAATTCTGCAAGTTCTCCCACTTAAAAAGATGAGAGAGGCCTGTAATTTTCATCATAGGTACACTTCAACTATGACAGACAAAATTAGAAAAAAAATCCAGAAAATCACATTGTAGGATTTTTTATGAATTTATTTGGACGTTATAGTGGAAAATAAGTATTTGGTCACCTACAAACAAGCAAGATTTCTGGCTCTCACAGACCTTCTTTAAGAGGCTCCTCTGTCCTCCACTTGTTACCTGTATTAATGGCACCTGTTTGAACTTGTTATCAGTATAAAAGACACCTGTCCACAACCTCAAACAGTCACACTCCAAACTCCACTATGGCCATTGTACGGGAAGGTCTGCTCACTCCAAGAGTACAACCAATTGATTACAGAATTGCCCCAAAAAATGGAGGAGGCGGGTTGCAGCGGGAGGTGGTAGGGAACTAGTCTGTCTGCCCAATATAAAGGATCAATACTGGAGGAGGTAGGTGGCAGCGGGAGGTGTTAGGGAACTAGTCTGTCTGCCCAATATAAAGGATCAATACTGGAGGAGGTAGGTGGCAGCGGGAGGTGGTAGGGAACTAGTCTGTCTGCCCAATATAAAGGATCAATACTGGAGGAGGTAGGTGGCAGCGGGAGGTGGTAGGGAACTAGTCTGTCTGCCCAATATAAAGGATCAATACTGGAGGAGGTAGGTGGCAGCGGGAGGTGGTAGGGAACTAGTCTGTCTGCCCAATATAAAGGATCAAAACTGGAGGAGGAATAAAAAGTGCATAAATAGGAAAGTATACCAGTTTAATTTGAGGACCAGGATGTTGACAACTGTGCCATAAAAATTGACCTTAGAAATAGTACTGTTTAGAGATCTGGGGAGAGTCAGTCAATTACCAATATGCTAATACACTTAGTAAAAGTATTTATCTTCAACACGCAATCTGTAGATTCTATTCGATTATATAGATTGAAATTGTACGTTAAACATCATAGCATAGTTGAAAGATATGTGTTGCGTAGAAACAAGTGGATGGCCAGCAGAGATAGATGGGATGGGCTGAGGGAAGCTGAGGGTTGGTATGTGGAATTGGAGACAAGAGGGAGTGGAGCTGCTGTGTGAGAGAATAATGGTCAAAAGATAAAGGGGGACAAAAGTCTAAATAAAACCCAATAAAAGTACATTTGAATGACACTAAGTGGCAGTGTTTTTACAACTAATGCTGGTTTGCCTGAGGCTGATGCCGTGCAGGTGTTTGTACACATGCATATACACACACTCCCATTCAAATAAACACATACAATAACTCACACATAATAGTGCCAGACATGCACACAAACATATATAGTTGTCATTGCTGTTATGATTTCAGTCGTCCTTGATGTACTGTGTTTTAAATGTATTATTATTATATATTTTTTTTGCATTGTTGTTTGCTGTTTTCTTCTGTCTTTTCCTTTTTTCTCGTTAGTTCATTCTCTTGGTTGTTGGTGCATTGGGGGCTCTTGGGGGTGGGGTTCATTCTCTTGGTTGTTGGTGCATTGGGGGGTTCTTGGGGGTGGGGAATGGAATTAATTGTATTTTTTTCCCAGGGGGGACTGTGCGAGGGGTCTCGAATGGTTGAGGGACAGCTATTGGGGAACTGTGGGGGGATCTTGGAGGGTTCGGGCTTAATAAGATTGTGATCATGAAAACTATGACATATATGTTATATCACTATCATGCACACACACCCTGACACTTAAGGATGGCTCTGTTGCAGAAAGACTGATACATGTTTGATAGTGTCTTGATGCTGTGTTGTTTGTCCTTCATGTTCTAATACTTTAATGTTATCCCTTCCTTGTGTTTTTTGTAATAAATAATTATTTTAAAAAAATATTTTTAAAAAGAATGTCTGGTGGTAAAACGGGTACTTGGTAGTACCGTCGTCGTGTGGTGGGTCAGATACTCTGTCCGTCCTCTCCTAGCCCACATCTACAGTTGCTGCGCTAACGCAACGGCTAGGAGGTATCACTTCTTTAGTGAATAAGAGTTCAAAGTTCATACTAAGTTGCCATACTTTAAGCTCATGCTATATTCTGGCTGGTATAAATTCATCATTTCGGCGTGTGGATCGTCATTTTGAAATTCGATGCTAATTTCGTTAGGTTCTTGTTGTTCAACCAGAGCTCACGCTGAGGTTGGCTTAGTTCTGTAGATAACCTTGGCCTTTTTAACGTGGGGACCGCAAGTTCTCACGTCCTTGGAACAGGAAGTTTAATTTTCGTCAACGGGTTTATATGGTGGTGAAAGAAGGGCGTGTTTCATAGTTTACAACCAGTGTCTGTTCACTTGGGCGGGGCCTCTGAGTGAGCAGAGTTTCTCTATGACAAACTGTTCTCTCATTTAAGAAGCTAAAATTACATTCTATCTTTTCACAAATAGTTACATATTTAAACATTTAAATTGCACAACAATTCCATGTGAATCTGATAATTAGAATGTGTAGACTTTCCAAGATACATTTTATGTCATCCTATCACCAGTAATAATATCTCAGACGCCAACTGATCTGACATCATATTCATTAAGTCCCAACGCATATTTTCATCTGGTTGGATTACCGAAATATGCTTCAGTTTCCCACCTTTTGATGTTACCAGACTCTCTATGTCAACAAAGGGATTTTCAATAGTCACATCGGTAGAGTAGAGAGAGAAAAAAGGGGAAAGGTATTTATGGGGGTCATAAACCTCCCCCAACAGGCCAACGCCATGACAGAGTGAAATAAAATTTCCTCTCCATCCATTGTTCCAGCAATCTCCCATCGATGTGGATGGTCAAAGCGACGAGGGAGTCAAAATCTGTGGGTAACTCCTGAGCCACAAGCTCGTCCTTAACCTCCTCCTAGACTCTGTGCAGGTACATGTCAAACAGTGCTTCCGGGTTCCACACACTCTCCTCTGCCAACGTACGGAAATCCACCGCATAGTTGGCCGCAGTGCGGGCGTTCTCCTGGAGCTGGATTAGCTTCCGGGCAGCTTCTCTCCCAGAGAAAGGGGCATCAAAGACCTTCCTCACCTCTCCTACGAACCCCTCCAGGCACGTGCAAATGGCTGGCTGCTGTTCCCATATGGTGGTAGCCCAGGTGAGAGTCCTTCCAGTCATCAGCGTGATGAGGTTGGCTATTTTGGAGCGATCCTATGGGAAGGGAGGGCTAAAGCTAGAAAATTAGGGCACACTGAGCTAAAAGCGCCCAACAGGTGCTCAGCTCTCCATTAAAGCATTTTGGAGGAGGTAACCGGGGCTACCGAGAAGGTGGAGTGGCCGAGTTGCTGAGGGGCTGTAGGGTTACCACCATGGCAGGCTGCCCCCCAGATGACCCGCATAAGTTTTCCAGCAGCATGTCCAACGCCCGGTCATGGCGCTCAGCCAATGTTTGGACCCCCTCCATCAGTCCACAAAGCAATTCCTTGTGCCTATCAGTGGAGGCTCCTTGGGAGGAGATGGCGTTGCGCAGCTAGTCCGGATCTGCTGGGTCAGTCATGGCAAGTTCAAGTATGAAGATAAGACCCAGATGCAGACCACGCCGAATAAACAATAGTTTAATATTCCAACAGGGGCAGACAATAGACAAGACAAGGCAGGCAGGGGTCAGTAAACCAGAGGTGGGGCAACAGTACCGGGCGGCAGGCAGGGTCAGGGTAAGGCAGAGATTGGTAATCCAAGGGGAGGCGAAGGTACAGGTTAGCAGGCAGGCTCAGGGTCAGGGGCATGCAGAGTGGTCAGGCAGGTGGGCTCGGAGTCAGGACAGGCAGGGGTCAAAATGAATAGGGTGAGAAAAGAGAAACTGGAAAAAGCAGGAGTTGAGACACAAAACACTGGTTGGCTTGAACAAACAAAACGAACTGGCAACACAAACAGAGAACACAAGTCTAAATACACAGGGGATAATGGGGAAGATGGGCGACACCTGGTGGGGGGTGGAGACAATCACAAAGACAGGTGAAACAGATCGGGGTGTGACAATAAGGCTGTAATGTAACAAAATGTGGAAAAAGTCAAGGGGTCAGAATACTTTTATGAATGCACTTTAGACTGACCAGGTGAATCCAGGTGAAAGCTATGATCCCGTATTGATGTCAATTGTTAAATCCACTACAATCAGTGTAGATGAAGGGGAGGAGACAGGTTAAAGAAGGATTTTTAAGCCTTGAGACAATTGAGACATGGATTGTGTACGTGTGCCATTTAGAGGGTGAATGAGCAAGACAAAAAATGCAAGTGCCTTTGAACGGGGTCTGGTAGTAGGTGCCAGGCACACCGGTTTGTGACACTGGCTGCTGCTGCGTTTTTCACACTCAACAGTTTCACTTTTATATCAAGAATGGTCCAAAGGACATTCAGCCAACTTGACACAACTATGGGAAGCATTGGAATCTACATGGGCCAGCATCCCTATGGATCGCTTTCGGTACCTTGTAGAGTCCATGCCAAGACAAATTGAGATTGTTCCAAGGGCCAAAGAGGGGGGGGGGGGGTGGTATGCACAGTGTATATCAATATTTTTTATATTTTGTATTTCAAGTATAAATGACCAAAGTGACGATAGATTGTCATAGATTTTCTGTTAATCAACAAAAATGACCAAAGAATCCGGTGACATTGGTAAATTACCGGTAGCTTTGCAACCCTAGTCAGGGCTAAGAGGCGAGGGTAATCAAACTAAGTGCCCAGTCTGAGCTCATAGACAACTGTCTCCAAGCAGTTAGTGTCCCACTGTAATCCCTGCCAACCCCGGTCAGTCAGGTGTACAACACAGACTTAGAGAAATGACCTGTTTGTACCTCTCTGTTAGGGGAGCAGATCAAGCTTAGCCTGTGCCAGCCCTGTTGTTGTAACTTGCGTTATATATTTTCATTTATCTTTTCATTCACTTCCTTGTTATGGGAGTTTTCATGATTTATGTTGATCAGATTTGTGTTATTTCCTTAGCCTCTTAGCATGGCTCCATCAACCCGTAAGAAGTAACTGCATCTGAAATAGCATTGTTCTTCTAAATATAATGACTTGTATAACTACCTATGTATTGTCTTTATGTTGTCTTCTTGGAACTACAGTATCTGCTCCCATCAGGACATGCAGTCAGTGAGCTGTTACAATTTGGAGTTTAGGTTAGGACGATGCACGTCTGTCCCTGTTTCGACAGCAGTGACTGGTGCTTGTGTAAGCTATGCTGTATGGCTATTCTCAGCTGTTTTCATCCTGATCTGTGCTTTGGCCAACCATTCAGTGTGTAAAGCTTTGGCTGCACCACAATCCTGGCCAACCAATACAATTAGCCTGATGTATTAATGGAGTCTAAGGACAGAGAGGCAGAGATGAATGTTTTTGATACAGGTGGAGGTGTCCGTTATATAATAGCATACTTGTTTTTCTGTTGTATTTGAGGCTCAATCAGGTAGAAGTGTGACTTTGTTACTAAGCGAATTACATCATAGAAGTAAGCAAGTAGGTCTCCAAAATGAAGGAAAATAACCATGACTTTATTGAATAAGTATTTTGATTTGACAGATACCCAGTTAGCTGTTTACAATACAGATGTCCATATAGGGGGGAATCCTGATGTGTTATTTTTTCATAAGACTTAATGTACTGGCACAGGTCAGTCATCTTACGAAGACATTTCTTAACTCTTTTCAAAAGAGAAACAGAGAAAATCCAAAGAAGCAATATAACCAATATCCATGGCCCCCCTAAACAAAAGGAAACAGCCCCCTCTACTGACAATCAAAATGAATGTATAATGCTGGCTATAAAAACGTTTATTGGAAGCGGATCACTTTATGAAGCCTTTATAAGATGTTATCCTTTTAAAGTAGGCGCAACAGAAAGAACACCTCTAACCTCTCACCTCTGGCTGAGTGGGCCCAATGGCCCTCACCAAGGGCTGTCTAGAGTTGAGGTGGAGCTATGAGGGGGGAATGGCCCTCTGATCTTAGTGCTGAGTGACTCCGAAGTCCCTGGAGGTATTACCCAACTCATGTCCTGCAGACTTAGTGGAAAAGAAATGCAACCCCCTGAAAATCTTCTAATCTTCCCTCCCTCTGACCCGGTGCATGGTAGATCTACCTCAGAGCCCCTGGGGAGGAAGTGTCAGAAGATGATGCCGTAGTTGGAGGCTAGAATAGCAGAGGCCTTTCTTGGTGGTGGCGCTCTGTTCACTCCTAAAGATGTATAGTAGTTGGGGATGAAACCCACCCACAAGCTACATTAGCACGCTAAAGATAATATAGCCCAGGGCTTTCCAACCCTGTTCCTGGAGAGCTACATTCCTGGAGGTGTACTCTCCAGCCCTGTACCTGGAAATCTACCCTCCTGGAGGTGTACTCTCCTGCCCTGTACCTGGAAATCTACCCCCCTGAAGGTGTACTGTCCAGCCCTGTACCTGGAAAGCTACCCTCCTGGAGGTGTACTCTCCAACCCTGTTCCTGGAGAGCTACCCTCCTGGTGGTGTACTCTCCAACCCTGTACCTGGAGAGATACCCTCCTGGTGGTGAACTCTCCAACCCTGTACCTGGAGAGCTACCCTCCTGGTAGTGTACTTTCCAGCCCTGTTGGAGGCACACATCACACTGGAGCTGGATTTGCATGCTCTGTGGGAATGTTGTGTGGCCTACCTTGGGAGATTCAAAGATTGGCCACAGGGTGCAAATGATCCCCTGGACAGCAGTGAGGAGTATGATGATTAGTGGAGGCTTGTAAAGCTTATGCAGGCGCTCCTCTTTTGCAGGATCAAAGGCTAGAAAGGCCAGAAATATATACGTGAAGGCCTTGATTAGAGAGCAGGAGACACAGTGTGAAGCCCAGGCCCTGCAGGGTCTGGTGAGCCCGACAAAGTTGGAGGCTTGGTTAGGCTAAACTATTAGAATAAAATGTGCTATCTAGAACCTAAAAGGGTTCTTTGGCTGTCCCCATAAGATAACCCTTTGAAAAGCCCTTTTTGGTTCTAGGTAGAACCCTTGTGGGTTCCATATGTAGTCGTGGCCAAAAGTTTTGAGAATGACACAAATATTAATTTTCACAAAGTCTGCTGCCTCAGTGTCTTTAGATATTTTTGGTCAGATGTTACTATGGAATACTGAAGTATAATTACAAGCATTTCATAAGTGTCAAAGACTTTTACTGAAAATTACATTAAGTTAATGCAAAGAGTCAGTATTTGCAGTGTTGAACCTTCTTTTTCAAGACCTCTGTAAACCGCCCTGGCATGCTGTCAATTAACTTCTGGGCCACATCCTGACTGATGGCAGCCCATTCTTGCATAATCAATGCTTGGAGTTTGTCAGAATTTGTGGGTTTTTGTTTGTCCACCCGCCTCTTGAGGATTGACCACAAGTTCTCAATGGGATTAAGGTCTGGGGAGATTCCTGGCCATGGACCCAAAATATCGATGTTTTGTTCCCCGAGCCACTTAGTTATCACTTTTGCCTTATGGCAAGGTGCTCCATCATGCTGGAAAAGGCATTGTTCGTCACCAAACTGTTCCTGGATGGTTGGGAAAAGTTGAGCTCGGAGGATGTGTTGGTACCATTCTTTATTCATGGCTGTGTTCTTAGGCAGAATTGTGAGTGAGTCCACTCCCTTGGCTGAGAAGCAACCACACACATCAATAGTCTCAGGATGCTTTACTCTTAGCATGACACAGGACTGATGGTAGCGCTCACCTTGTCTTCTCCGGACAAGCTTTTTTTCCGGATGCCCCAAACAATTGGAAATGGGATTCATCAGAGAAAATGACTTTACCCCAGTCCTCAGCAGTCCAATCCCTGAACCTTTTGCAGAATATCAGTCTGTCCCTGATGTATTTCCTGGAGAGAAGCGGCTTCTTTGCTGCCCTTCTTGACACCAGGCCATCCTCCAAAAGTCTTCGCCTCACTGTGCATGCAGATGCACTCACACCTGCCTACTGCCATTCCTGAGCAAGCTCTGTACTGGTGGTGCCCCGATCCTGCAGCTGAATCAACATTAGGAGACGGATCCTGGCATTTGCTGGACTTTCTTAGGCGCCCTGAAGCCTTCTTCACAGCAATTGAACCGCTCTCCAGTTCTTGATGATCTGATAAATGGTTGATTTAGGTGCAATTTTACTGGCAGCAATATCCTTGCCTGTGAAGCCCGTTTTGTGCAAAGCAATGATGACGGCACGTGTTTCCTTGCAGGTAACCATGGTTGACAGAGGAAGAAAAATGATTCCAAGCACCACCCTCCTTTTGAAGCTTCCAGTCTGTTATTCGAACTCAATCAGCATGACAGAGTGATCTCCAGCCTTGTCCTCGTCAAAACTCACACCTGTGTTAACAAGAGAATCACTGACATGATGTCAGCTGGTCCTTTGGTGGCAGGGCTGAAATGCAGTGGAAATGTTTTTGGGGTATTCAGTTCATTTACATGACAAAGAGGGACTTTGCAATTAATTGCAATTCATCTGATCACTCTTCATAACATTCTGGAGTATATGCAAATTGCCATCATACAAACTGAGGCAGCAGACCTTGTGAAAATTAATATATGTGTCATTCTCAAAACTTTTGGCAACGACTGTAGAACCCTTTCCACAGAGGGTTCTTCATAAAACCCCCAAAAGTTCTACCTGGAACCAAAAAGGGGTTGGGGACGATGGGGACGGCCAATGGACCCTTTTGGAATCCTTTTTCCTAAGAGTGTATGAAACCAATCACACTCGCAAAGCTTGCTTCTAGCCCAGCCATCATGACACAGGGCAGGACCGAGTTTGGGAAACCCTACCTTATGGGACCCAGTGCCATTTGGACACACGCGCAGTCATGCTGATCTATGAGAGGCAGGGAAACAAAGTCAGAGATTAAATTTGGCACCATTGGGATACATTTAAATATTCAGGTATGAAGTGCCTGAATGAGACATGAGATAGACAACAACGTGAAGGCAATAATTCAACAGGTTTAAAACCCTGGAAAAATAGCGTACAGAGGACAACTTGACTAATGAAGAAACGTCTTGACTCCAGACTTACCTCTGCTGACAGTAAAAGTCTCCTCTACAAAGGGGATACAGTTGTAGCAGTAGGACACATGGAAGACTTTCTTAATAAAACCACCGGCGCAAGATTCTGAGCTTCTAAACTGGGGAATGTGGGAGTGTGGGATAGATAGAAAATCATTCAACGCATTGCAGCAATAACAACCATGGCAAGATGTGCATAGAGCCATGGCTTCGGGAAGATGTTTAGGGGTGGGGGTACTGAGAATTGTGTTGTCCCTGCATGGCTGACAACTATTTTTGTCCACTCATACAGGATTAATAAAGGCTCAGTGCGCAAATGTGTTTTTTTTTTTTTTTTTAAATGGACAGAAAAATCTGATTTATCAGGGGGGTGCTGCAGCACCCTCAGCACGCCTTCTTCCCATGGCTATGCATAGAGCACATTTTTTTTGTTTTAAGTGGTAATATGGCAATTGTTTTATTTTTCTCTTACCATGTTGTTGCGTAGAAAGCCAATTATTTATTTTATGCGTCAACCCAAATTATTTTTAGCTAATGTGTGAAATCTCCCCCTTGTTTTTTTCTCCATATTTTTCCCACATTATCAGATCATAACCATTCGCAAAGTCAGCACATTTGTCGAAGGAGAAAGTTTCATTTGTCAAGTTCAAAACATATGTTTATTTTATATTTCCAAAAGCTACAAGGAATAAGAAAATATCATTGGTTTTAGGTGAAAATAAATCTAGCTTAAAATTATGTTTGATCTTGACAGCACTCAATTATCAGAAAGTAAATTACATTTTACATTTACATTTAAGTCATTTAGCAGACGCTCTTATCCAGAGCGACTTACAAATTGGTGCATACACCTTAAGACATCCAGTGGAACAGCCACTTTACAATAGTGCATCTAAATCTTTTTAGGGGGGGGGTGAGAAGGATTACTTACCCTATCCTAGGTATTCCTTGAAGAGGTGGGGTTTCAGGTGTCTCCGGAAGGTGGTGATTGACTCCGCTGTCCTGGCGTCGTGAGGGAGTTTGTTCCACCATTGGGGGGCCAGAGCAGCGAACAGTTTTGACTGGGCTGAGCGGGAACTGTACTTCCTCAGTGGTAGGGAGGCGAGCAGGCCAGAGGTGACATTACATTTTGTATTTTTTTATTTGAATGTTTTTTATCATGGGGAATTGTTTTGTCCTGGTGTCATTGCACTTGAGCAGCTCCCTCAGGGCGTAAACTATGACATACACAGACACTCACTCTGTGTAAGCTTCAGTTGTGTCCACTGCATGGACCAGGAAGTCATCATCAGCCTGCTGAGGGTCAGGCAGACTGACCCTCCTTGATGCGCCTCTTGCTGTGCTCGTTGTCCAGGTAGTGTGGCAACATCTCCTGATAGGCCATGCACATCCCCGTTGTCTTTGCATCCAGCAGGAAGTTAGGAGATTTCTAATCAATGGAAGATGGAATTAAAAATTAAAGGAGAAGGATAGGTTGCAACGACCAAGAACCAACCAACTGCTACTTAATGTACTGAATGGAGTTGTTATTGTAGGATGACTGTAGAATGAAAAGTCACATGCACTGCAGCCTCAGTTAGCCTAGCTAGCTAACATTATGCAGTCTGAGGCAGGTACTACATAATCATATTTGATGATGGGACCAAATATGGGCCCGTGAAGACCTCTACTATAGTGTATTGCCAACCTTCCATACCATTCTCTCTCTCTCTCTCTCTCTCTCTCTCTCTCTCTCTCTCTCTCTCTCTCTCTCTCTCTCTCTCTCTCTCTCTCTCTCTCTCTCTCTCTCTCTCTCTCTCGTGCTCAATCCACCTCTGTTCTCTCTCCATCTGCCCTCTTCTGGCACTTTCTCTGTCTGTGTCTTTGTCTGTTGCCATCTCAGGTTCCTGTTTGTTACTGTCTCCTATGTCTATCCTCTTCTGTTATGGCTTGTTCTGTTCTTCTGGTGTCTCTCTCCATCATATCCTATTCTTCTGCTCCACTCTCTGTTTATTGTCTGGTGTGTCTCTTTGTGATCTAAAATGGTCACGGGGATACTGTGGTAGCTTAACTTTTATTGGGCCTGTGTCTCGGTCACCTTAATCACTCTATCAGTGCATGGGCCATATTGAAAAAAACACCTAGAATTTGCGGGCCATACATAGCCTATTTTGTTTGTTTAAAAGAAAAGAATTGCATACAACTGTGACCCAAACTGTCGATTGTTTTATTCGAAAAAATATGGCGCTTTATATTGTCCACTTATATAGCATTTTAATGAAAGAGATGGAGACACGCACACTGTAAAAAAAAGAGGAATATATCTACAGTATGTTAGGAATAGTTGATTGGTTAAGATCATTGTCTCTTTGCTGAACCAGTCAATCATTAAACAGAACCAAGACATTCTAAAGAAGGTCTGTTGCATCTTTGTACTGAGGTAGCTAAGGTAGTCAAGCGCAGGAGAGCAGAGATGTCAAAGTAGCGTCTTTAATAGGCAAGTCCAAAATGGGTCAGGTACAATACCAATAAATGTCCAAGACATAGGAACACACAGTCACTCACGGAAGGAGAAAAAACAATGCTCCTTACATTTCCTACAACACTGTACACACGTGAATAACCTGAGGAAAACCTCAACGAGCAACATGAAAATAATCCCGCACAAACCTAAGCGGGAAACAGGGGTAAATATACACACAGAAAGTAAAGCAACACCAGGTGTTCAAATGAACACCAACCAAAGACAAAAGAAACAGAAAAAGAAAAATGGATCGGTGATGGCTAGTAGCCCGGCGACGCCGACCGGCGAGCACCACCTGAACAAGGAGAGGAACCACCTTCGGTGGAAGTTGTGACAAGGTCCAATAAAACTCATTTTTATTCAGAAGAACCGGGACTAACGATCAAGTTCTGCATGATGCAGAACAGATGTAAAACACATGTTGGATAGAGTGATACGATAAAGCCCACAGAGCAAAGGCAACAAAAGGAGGAACTGCGGAAGAGACGATGGGTTTGGGAAAGCATGGAGAAGTCAGAGATAGCCAGTCTTGTAAAGTGGCCTTGGGAACCGAAGTTGGGTTTTGGAGAAAAGACATCAGTGTGTGCTCTGCAACAAGCGTGGTGAACGGATAGACATATTTATTGACAGTGAGGAAGAAGAAGAGCCGAGTGTAGTGGGAAGATGTGTGTTGAAGAAGACTGGCGTCAGACATGATAAAGAAGAATCTGGACCAGTAGGAGTGACATCTCTGAGAGAAAGTGGACCCTTGTCTTTTGGATGATCCATTTGTGGTTTCAGGGTGGGTGAGAAAGGAGTTGGATGTAGTTGAATCAGTAAAGGTAACCAGTACTGGACTTGTGAAATTTGTTTGTGCTTCTTCTGACCAACTTGGGTCAAGATCTGTTTCTTGCTTTGCTCTTAGGAACAGGGCGCCACTGAAAGGAGTGATTTCTGGGGTATCGTTAAGTGTGGAGGTGGAGCAATTGAAGTTGAACATTTCTGGTGTTTGGTGCTTGGTGCAACGCAGACCCGGTGGTGAGTGTGGTGAAACAGAAGAGTCATTGTCCTTTTGAGTTTTGAGAGTCTATCTGATGAAGTCATGTTAGGATATATCAGTTATCCTGCCAGAGCTTTTGTGCAGAATCCACTGTTCCACTGTTTCAGGTGCAACATTTATGGTCATGTTGCAGCAGTGTGAAGGAGGGAGATTCTAAGATGTGGGAAGTGTGCAGGAGGGCATGAGACAGATGATTGTTTAGTTTCAGTTGATAAAGTTGTGTCTGTCAATTGTAGGGGTGCTCATGTTGCTGGGGATCAGAATTGTCCGGTGTGAGAGAGGCAGATTAAAGTGGCCAGAGTCAGAGTAGTGCAGAAGGGGTTGTATGCTGAGGCAGTGACGAAAGTGGAGGAGGATGGGTAAAGGGTGAGGGATGCTGAGAGGATCCCTGTGAGCAGTAGATCTGTGCCAGTACAGAAGGATAGGGTAATGAGTGAGTTATGCTTCAGTAAGGTTAGCTTCTTAGCGTTCATAGCAATGGTTATCAACTGTACCGCAGAAATGGAAAGTAAATCACAGAAAATATATGTAGTGGGGGAAGTCACAGGGAGGTACTTGGGTATACGAGATTTGACTCCAGAAGAGTTACAGGGTGTGTTGAGTGGCGGTGTCCCGTCCTCCAGGCCGTTGGCATGGTGCAGGAGCAGATAGGGTCAAAGTAGTGGAATGGGGTAGTGGGTTTTTAATGAGTGTAGGTGGCAACTGCTGAGAAGTACCTGGGTGTTTATTTTAGGAACAGGAATAAGGAAGATAATTTAATGTATGTAGGACGTGACTGGCCTCACACTTTAGAGCAGTAGGTGGTGGTGTATGCACCTTTAAGTTGGACGCAATCCGCCAACCAAAGGATCAGGCTTGGTGTTGATCTTTTATTCTCTGACAACGACAGGAATAACTTCCATGAACAAACATAGTGCTGCCCTAACACGGAACCCAAACCGGCTTCGCGTGTGCGCCATTGTGCATAAATGGATTTTGTCCCCCCACACCAAATGAGATCACGACACGCAGGTTAAAATATCAAAACAAACTCTGAACCAAGTACATTAATTTGGGGACAGGTCGAAAATCATTAAACATTTATGGCAATTTAGCTAGATAGCTTGCAATTGCTAGCTAATTTGTCTTATTTAGATATCTTGCTGTTGCTAGTTAATTTGTCCTGGGATATAAACATTGAGTTGCTATTTTACCTGAAATGCACAAGGTCCTCTACTCTGACAATGAATCCACACATAAAACGGTCAACTGTATCATTTCTAGTCATCTCTCCTCCTTCCAGGCTTTTTCTTCTCTGGACTTTATATTGCGATTGTCAACTTTCATAAAATAGGTGCATTACCGCCACTGACCTCATTCGTCTTTCAGTCACCCACTTGGGTATAACCAATGAGGAGATGGCACGTGGGTACCTGCTTCTATAAACCAATGAGGAGATGGGAGAGGCGGGACTTGCAGCTCGATCTGCATCACAAATAGAACTGACTTCAATTTTAGCCCTTGGCAACGCAGACGCCCGTTGGCAGTGTGGGTGCAATAATTGAATAATATAGATTTCAAAATGTATTTTGCTATGCTTGTGCAAGCGACGCGAGCGGTGAAGTCAGCCTGTAATATGCCAGACTCCTCTCTTCCACATGGGTACAATAGAGAAGGCTATATAACAATAATCTCATGAATTACACAACAATGTAATGCAAATGCAATTGACATTATGAAGGAGAAATGTACAGTATAGCCTATAGATTTCAAAGAAGAAGACAATCAATACAGTTAGAAATAACGTGACTTACCTCAAATCAGTGGAGTTTACACTCTTAGAAACAAAGGTGCTATCAAGAACCTAAAAGGGTTCTTCGGCTGTCCCCGTAGGAGAACCCTTTGAACAACCCTTTTTGGTTCAAGGTAGACCCCTTTTAAGTTTCATGTAGACCCTTTTCCAGAGAGGTATCTATATGGAACCCAAAAGAGTTCTACCTTGAACCAAAAATGGTTCTCCTATGGGGACAGCTGAGGAACCCTTTTGGACCCCTTTTTTCTAAGCGTGTACTGGAGAACGGATGACTTTCTGTGTAATACTATTTTCATTCATCGGCGCTACAAGTGGAGCGAGGAGACCACAAATGTTTTGCGGCGAAAGGAATTCTATGATGGGAGATGAAATGACATTGACAATGAAGATAGTTTAGGCTTGAGTCGCTGGTTTATTTTGTTAAACGGGACCGAGTTGAAACAAAATGAACTTTATTTTTTTTATTGACTTTTTTATTTGTGACATACTTTCAAATCAGAGGTTGATTATCTACAATGTCATGGATTGGGTGACTGTTTGGATATTCCACCAACTAGTGTTGAACTATTTTGCTATTAGTTATTGAGGGTTACTGAGTGTGAGAAAAACTTTGCTACGCCTTTTTGAGTACTGTACAGTATGTGGTTTTGTGAAACTACTGTTTCTTTTTGTCTTTAATGCTGATGGTTGGAGAAATCAGTCCACTGCTCTTTATTATTTTCATTGAGTGTTATCAGACGGAATCTAAAGTATATCAGTGTTTGATTGTATACATTGACTATTGAGGCACCATACTGTTGCTTTTCTTTTGGTGTGTTGACTATCAAGACTATACCACTACTCCTAGTGGATGAACATTGTTTATGTGAAACATTCTATAATACTAAAGGAAGAATATAAGAGACTGATACACTTTATGTGAATGGGTTGAATTAAACCAAACAATTCTAAACATTTATCTGGACTCACCATGTGGATTGGTTAATAGAGACCATACCATTGCGTGCTTACATATATAGCATTTTAACATATTAAAACAAAATAAGAAATAGTTCAAATATATTGTAGTTGTTGCCAGCCAAGGCTACTGTAATTTTATTTATTTATTTATTTTATTTCACCTTTATTGAACCAGGTAGGCAAGTTGAGAACAAGTCCTCATTTACAATTGCGACCTGGCCAAGATAAAGCAAAGCAGTTCGACACATACAACAACACAGAGTTACATATGGAGTAAAACAAACATACAGTCAATAATACAGTAGAAAAATAAGTCTATAGACAATGTGAGCAAATGAGGTGAGATAAAGGAGCTAAAGGCAAAAAAAGGCCATGGTGGAGAAGTAAATACAATATAGAAAGTAAAACACTGGAATGGTCGATTTGCAGTGGAAGAAGGTGCAAAGTAGAGATAGAGAAAAATAAATACAGTAAATACAGTAGGGGGAGAGGTAGTTGTTTGGGCTAAATTATAGATGGGCTATGTACAGGTGCAGTAATCTGTGAGCTGCTCTGACAGCTGGTGCTTAAAGCTAGTGAGGGAGAAAAGTGTTTCCAGTTTCAGAGATTTTTGTAGTTCGTTCCAGTCATTGGCAGTAGAAAACTGGAAGGAGAGGAGGCCAAAGGAAGAATTGGTTTTGAGGGTGACCAGAGAGATATACCTGCTGGAGCGCGCGCTACAGGTGGGTGCTGCTATGGTGACCAGCAAGCTGAGATAAGGGGAGAATTTACCTAGCAGGGTCTTGTAGATGACCTGGAGCCAGTGGGTTTGGCGATGAGTATGAAGCGAGGGCCAGCCAACGAGTGCGTACAGGTCGCAGTGGTGGGTAGTATATGGGGCTTTGGTGACAAAACGATTGGCACTGTGATAGACTCACGTGTGTACTTCCGGCGCCGACAGAGATGGCCGCCTCGCTTCGCGTTCCTAGGAAACTATGCAGTTTTTTTTTTTTTTTTACATGTTATTTCTTACATTAGTACATTTACATTTACATTTACATTTAAGTCATTTAGCAGACCCCAGGTCATCTTAGGTTTCATTACATACAGTCGAGAAGAACTACTGAATGTAAGATCAGCGTCAACTCACCATCAGTACGACCAAGAATATGTTTTCCGCGACGCGGATCCTGTGTTCTGCCTTACAAACAGGTCAACGGAATTGATTCCATGCAGCGACCCCCAAAAAAAACGACTTCGTAAAAGAGGGAAACGTAGCGGTCTTCTGGTCAGACTCCGGAGACGGGCACATCGCGCACCACTCCCTAGCATTCTTCTTGCTAATGTCCAGTCTCTTGACAACAAGGTTGATGAAATCCGAGCAAGGGTAGCATTCCAGAGGGACATCAGAGACTGTAACGTTCTGAGCTTCACCGAAACATGGCTCACTGGAGAGACGCTATCCGAAGCGGTGCAGCCAACGGGTTTCTCCACGCATCGCGCCGACAGAAACAAACACCTTTCTGGTAAGAAGAGTGGCGGGGGCGTATGCCTCATGACTAACGAGACATGGTGTGATGAAAGAAACATACAGGAACTCAAATCCTTCTGTTCACCTGATTTAGAATTCCTCACAATCAAATGTAGACCGCATTATCTACCAAGATAATTCTCTTCGATTATAATCAAAGCCGTATATATCCCCCCCCAAGCAGACACATCGATGGCTCTGAACAAACTTTATTTAACTCTTTGCAAACTGGAAACCATTTATTCCTCTCTGAAGTAGTTTTTCTTTGTGTAAGTTCCTAAGACCTGTGGTTTGTCATGTCGTCTAGGGGGGTGGATCTTTGCTATAAAGGATCCCAGTTGCCATTATGTTGACCACTCTCAACTTTTCATTAGAGATACTGAACTGTTGAAAGTCAAAATACTATTGCAAAAGCTTAATTATTATTAAAGGTGAAGATTAAGCATAACTCTGTGTGATTTGCTCTCTCATAATTTGGTAATTAAGGAAATTTCCACGACACCCTTAACATACTATTCGTTCCCCAGCTTCGAGTTGGCAAGGCTACATGGTAACACCTAATTGCTGTTACCCAGATCCCCCTTGCAAAACTGGTTTTAATCCTCAAGGGTATTTTCCTGGTTGTGTGAAGGTTTCATAAAAAAATGTATTATGAGGATGATTAGGTTCCAAGAAATGTAAAGCTCTGAAAGGATCAACCTCTTGTTGTCAGGCAGGTTCTTTTGCATTTCCCATGAAAAGGCATGATGACAGTTGTGCCACACCTCGTCACTAGTCTGGTTGAAATCTAGTGCATGGATTTACATGGATGGCAAACCCTAACACTAACAAGAGGCCTCTAAATGGTAAGGAATGGTTAATTTTCTGATCTTGATTTAAAGATGTTCTATAAACTTAACATGCTCTGTTCAAATGTTTAGCGTTGTTTAGGAGAATGCAGGCATACACCTTTATGCAGTCTAACCTGTCCTCAGGATAATGTTACCTAACTTGAGTACACTGAACATGCTAGCACTGCTAATAATATCCTTTACGATTTCCTTTTCTTAATGACTGTCATTATTCTGTGTTTGTGCAGTAAAAACTGATAGAAACCTTCAGAAAAACTGCATGACTCACCATACACTGATTATGAGTGAATTTGAGTCAGATGGAAGAGAGAAAAAATGCATTTTAACTTCATAGATTTAGCCGGTGGTAACTTGTGGAATAGACACCGGCTGAAATGCGGTTTGAACCAATCAAATTGAATTGGTTGAACCAATCTGTTGTATAATATAGAAACTCATTCTGATGTCATAGTCAATTTTCACATTGTTCCTTTTCATATACTTATAACGTCTAAAATGTAGGTGTCTTTCTTTCTTACAGGACAAACATGTCATCAACAACTTCCAACCGAAGACATCATCTAACTCTGATAGCTGCTCTTGGGGTTTTGTGTTCAGTGGTACTATTTTTTGTTTACTTTCAACCCTCATCTACTGCATGTCCATCTCGATTAGATGATTTGCCATTTTTGGCAAAGGGAGATGTTTCCTCATCTACCAAAAAGCCTGTGGAAAAGCCGCTTGTGTTGCTCTGGTTCTGGCCACTGGGTGTAAGATGGAATTTTGAAATCTGCAAAACCCATTTCAACATCGATAGCTGTGTTCTGACAGATGACAGATCCCTTTATGACAAAGCAGACGGAGTGGTTATTTTTCACAAAGGCATCAGCTGGGACCTGAAGAACCTGCCTCAGTCTCCTCGCCCACATTTTCAGAAATGGATCTGGTTTCATGTGGAATCACCAACAAATACCGCCAGAATACCAGGTCTGGAAAATCTATTTAACCTCACTTTGAGCTATAGACGAGATGCTGACATCACAGTGCGAAATGAATTGACAACCGTGAAGAATGAAAAGGACAGTGAGTTTGTGCTGCCCAAGAAGGATAAATTGGTTTGTTGGATAGTGAGCAACAACAATCCTTCAACTGGGACAGGAACCAGAGCAAAGTACTATCAAGAGTTGGTCAAACACATCAAGATACATGTTTATGGTTCTGCTTTTACAGGGAGTCGTTTGAAGTATGAGGACTATTACTCAACCCTTGCTAGCTGTAAATTCTACCTTTCATTTGAGAATTCAATCCACAGAGACTACATCACAGAAAAGGTGAACGGACCACTTGTAGCAGGAACCATACCAGTAGTCATGGGCCCACCCAGAGAGAACTATGAACAGTTTTTCCCAGCTGGTTCTTTCATTCATGTAAATGACTTTACTAATGCAAAGGCACTGGCTGACTTCCTCCTCCAACTGGACAAGAATGATGAGATGTATGTAAGTTACTTCACCTGGAGGAGGTACCTTAATGTCAAACCCCACCTCCTGACAATGCAGGAAGAGTTTATTCAACCTGTTTGTTTAGCCTGTGAATACATGGCAAGAGACAAAGGATATTACAATGTTGTCCACAACCTTTATGAATGGTACTTTGGATGAGGGTTTAGCCATCGTTTTGTAAGCACAGAAAATATCATTTTACCTTAGCTACGTAAACGGAATACAATTTTAAAAGTGTCTTCGGATTTGGGGATATTTTGTTTCAAAACTTTATCAATTTAAAGGATAAAGGATTCAAGGTTTTGGGGTAGATTAAAATAAATAAATAATTAAACGCTTTGGAAGCGTTTGGCCGCCTTTCGTTCCAGTACTCTGCTGCCTGTGACTGGAACGAACTGCAAAAATCGCTGAAGTTGGAGACTTTTATCTCCCTCACCAACTTCAAACATCAGCTATCTGAGCAGCTAACCGATCGCTGCAGCTGTACATAGTCTATTGGTAAATAGCCCACCCATTTTCACCTACCTCATTCCCATACTGTTTTTATACTGTTTTTATTTATTTACTTTTCTGCTCTTTTGCACACCAATATCTCTACCTGTACATGACCATCTGATCATTTATCACTCCAGTGCTAATCTGCAATATTGTAATTATTCGCCTACCTCCTCATGCCTTTTGCACACATTGTATATAGACTCCCCCTTTTTTTCTCCTGTGTTATTGACTTGTTAATTGTTTACTCCATGTGTAACTCTGTGTTGTCTGTTCACACTGCTATGCTTTATTTTGGCCAGGTCGCAGTTGCAAATGAGAACTTGTTCTCAACTAGCCTACCTGGTTAAATAAAGGTGAAATAAAACAAATAAAAAAAAATAAAAAAAATGTGCTGTCATTACTCAAAACTTTTAAGGAACCCATTGCACTTAAATAAAACCTAGTCTTAAACAAATCTACTTTGAAGCAAAACTATACACCTCACACACATGGTTATGGGCTTAAAAAAGAAGAAACCTGTTCCATGTCAGATATAGAGTTGAAATGTATTACATTTTCACTTTGAATGTCAATATTACATGTTCTATTCATCACAGAAGACTGAACTAAAAAGGAAATGGTTTGACATAGAAACACCAGATTTTAGTCTGTTTAAAAAAATCAAACATTATTTATGAAAAAGTATAACATTCCATCCATGAGGTCAAAGACGGCACTTTTGGTAACTGATTGCAGGAAAGGGCTACTATGTCTGAATACAATTACTTAAAGTGATTTTGTAGTCATTACTCACACCGACCCTATAGGGCAGGGATGTCAATCTCATTCCAGGGAGGGCCACGTTTTGGGGTTTTCCTTTCAATGATGACCTAGACACCCAGGTGGGTGGAGCAGAAACCCACAGATACTCTGTCCTCCATGGAATTAGTTTGACACGTGTTGTAGAGGGTCCAGATTTGAGTTGTACCATTTTATTGCCATTTGTATGACATTTGAGTAATGCCTCCAATATAATTTCCCAGTGTGCCTAGTCTTTGAGTGAATTGCAGAGTTACTGAGGATCATGATATATATATATATATATTTTTTTTTGCTTAATATAAGAATTTTAAATTATTTATACTTTTGATACTTGCTCATTTATTAATAGAAAAAATATCCATACAATTAACTTTGGTTAGTGGAGATGGAGACTGAAACAAACATATGATTAAGGTACTTTGCGTCCTCTTTCAAAATATTGTTTAGTGAATCATAGGTGACTCTGTCATTATTTTAGACATTTACTCAAGTAGTATTTTACTGGGTGACTTTTGGGTGACTTTCATTTTATATTATCGTTTTGTATGACAAGGGTACTTTTCCCACCACTGCAAACACACACCATGGCATTTCATAGTGATAAGTTGTGAGCAATAACATTTTATTCAAAAAGACAGCAAAGTTAGTTGAATTACTAATGTATTCACTGCTTTCAACCAACTGAAAGCACAACATTTCTAGGGACAGATGTTTGAGTGTCTAATTGCTTTCAATCAAAAACACAGCAAATTAATTTCAGATATTAAGTTTATTTATACCAGATTAAGTGATATCACTGCATCTAATAGCACGACCAAATGACTCGGGGCCAGTTTCCCGATAGCCCTGGAATTTAAAGTCTTAGTGGTCCTTCTGTAGCTCAGTTGGTAGAGCATGGCGCTTGTAACGCCAGGGTAGTGGGTTCGATTCCCGGGACCACCCATACGTAGAATGTATGCACACATGACTGTAAGTCGCTTTGGATAAAAGCGTCTGCTAAATGGCATATTATTATTATTATTATTATTATTACTGTACCATCCATGCCTGTATTTGTTCGTGACAGAGACATGGTTGTTGAATTCACTCATTTTTAGTTGTGTGGGTGGCCTTCACTGAGTGAGTTCCTAGGCAAATGTTGTCTTTATAGTTCAACGCTTAATGACAACACATTACATATCCAGTAAGGCCTTATTTTGAGGTCTAGTGAAATTCCAGTAACTTTACCACATTTTCAAAAAATCCTGGTTGAAGGATTTCCAGGAATCTTCCAACTGGTATTCCTGAAAAACCTGGGAAATGTAAATCATTTTGCAACCCCTCCTGCAAGTCACATTGTGCTGGCTTGCAAAGTGACATATAACTCCTATTGGAATCCAGACAGAGTTAGGATATCTATTAACCATGTAAATTGGAACACCCATTTCAGTAATGAGTGCAAAAAAAATCTAACTAAATGATTGGATTCGTTTAGAAAAATGTATGTTATTTATGTGTAGCATAAATGTGTAGCATAGCATTAATCCATCAATGACTCAATGTACATGCAAAAACACTTGTTTTAGTTTTGAGTTTGTGCTACATAAACATTTTAATAAATAACTAACTTTTCATTGACTGAGTATTTGAGTTCAAAATGCATTGGGGTTTACAGTATACTGTACCAGTGTGTGGATTTATAATATATACAGTGCTTGACTTGGACTGAAATAGGTGCCGATACTCATTTTGGTTGCCGGTATTTTATATTTAGGTGCAGGAGCTCCACAATACTTTTGAGCTTATATTCTATAAGAGGAACATTTGAGGTGCTGGTACTCCGCTCTGGTGAGCTCCTGCCCAAGTAAAGCACTGAATCTGCTTCTACATCTGCATTATCTTGCTGTTTGGCGTTTTAGGCTGTTTGGGGTTTTAGGCAGGGTTTCTGTACAACACTTTGTGACATCTACTGATTTTAAAAATGCTTTATAAATACATTTTATTTCATCAATGTCTTCCTCCCAGATCCAGCATCTTGGAAACGTTTTATATTATGGGATGTACGCATTTCACTCTCTTTAACACATAGCAAAAAGAGACAAGGGATGTTGTCCCTGGTAATATTCTCCACTACCCTTACAAGTGGTACTTTAGTTGAGCGTATTAAATTCACCTTTATCACCTGAAATGGTATTTTACTTAATCAGCAAATACATTTACTTTTAAATATACCACATACATATTATGAAGCGTCTGGCTGTATTTTCTTGGCTGTTTTGGTGAACTGTTTGCTAACGTATATGATTTCAGCAGTAGAATGGATTAATATAATTACAGAAAACGCTGGATCAAATGTTTTGCCTGCGTCACAGCACATGGAGAGTACCATGGCATTGAGCACGATTGCAAGTTAGATTTTCTTCTAATATTGCAAGACAGACAGTAAAGAGAGTTTTGATGTCTAAAATGTTGCAAGTTCTAGGAAGGGTTCTAGGAAGGGTCTTGGTGTTTCCAAACATCTTCCATTTAAGAATGATGGAGGCCATTGTGTTCTTGGGGACCCTCAATGCTGCATAAATGTTTTGGTACCCTTCCCCAGATCTGTGCCTTGACGCAATCCTGTCTCAGAGCTCTATGGACAACTCCTTCATCCTCATGGCTTGGTTTTTGCTCTGACATGAGCTTTCAACTTTAAGACCTTATATAGACGTGTGCCTTTCCAAATCATGTCCCGTCAATTGAATGTACCATAGGTGGACTCCAATCCAGTTGTAGAAACATCTCAAGGATGATCAATGGAATCAGGATGCACCTGGCCTCAATTTCGAGTCTCATAGCAAAGGGTCTGAATACTTATGTAAATAAGATATTTCTGTTTTTATTACATTTGCAAAAATGTTCTAAAATCAGTTTTTGCTTCATTATGGAGCATTGTGTGTAGATTGCTGAGTAAATAGATGTTTTTGATAATTTTTAGAATAAGGCTGTAACGTAACAAAATGTGTGAAAAGTCAAGGGTTCTGAATACTTTCCAAATGCACTGTATGTACGCTGATGACTCAATGTTATACACATCAGCTACCACAGCAAATGAAGCAACTGCGACCCTTAACAGAGCATCATTCAGCTTTAGAATGGGGGGCTAGTAATAAGCTAAAAAAGATATTAAAAAACTAAAGGCATTGTATTTGGAACAAATAATTTGCTCAACAATAAACCTAATTTAAATCGTATAATGAATAATGTGACAATTGAGGAGACTAAACTGTAACCCTAGATTGTAAACTGACATGATCAAAACATATTGATACAATGGTTACTAAGATGGGGAGAGGTCTGTCTGTGATAAAGCGCTGCTCTTCTTTCTTGACCTTACAATCAACCAAATAAGTCCTACAGCACCTAGTTTTATCACACCTGGACTACTGCCCAGTTACACTGAGTGTACCAAACATTAGGAACACCTTCCTAATACTGCGCTGCACCCTCTTTTGGCCTCAGAACAGCCTCAATTCATCGGGGCATGGACTCTACAAGGTATCAAAAGCATTCCACAGGGATGCTGGCCCATGTTGACTCCAATGCCTCCCACAGTTATGTCAAGTTGGCTGGATGTTCTTCTGGTGGTGGACCATTCTTGATATACACAGGAAACTGTTGAGTGTGAGAAACCCAGAAGCGTTGCAGTTCTTGACACACTCAAACCGGGGCGTCTTGCAGCTACTACTATACCCATTCAAAGCCACTTAAATATTTAGTGTTGTGCCATTCAACCACTGAATAGCACACATACACAATCTGTGTCTCAGTTGTTTCAAGGCTTAAAAATGGATTCTTGACTCTTCCCCTACACTGGCTGACATCAATAAGTGACATCCATAAGGGATCATGGTGTTCAGCTGGTCAGTCAAGAAAAGAGCAAGTTTTCCTAATGTTTTGTGTATATGGGCAGTGCTGTAAAGGACCCAAACTAACTATATCACTATTTCTGTTATTTGTGCTATTGTCAATAGTTCGTGTTTTGTTTAGTCTTTTATTGTATATAAATGTTGTTTGTCTGCCACGAGGTGGAATGTTTTTTTGTTGTCTTACACTTAAATATATGAAAGAGTTCAGTAAAGGACCACTGACAGAGAACCTTTTCCTGGATGGACTGCCCAATCAGAAGTTGTTTCTCCAGTCATACCAGTACACACACACACGCCATGCACCACTTCCTCATCCATTGGCTTTATTGTTTTAAACTGCCCTTAACCACACATTGGTAGCTTTGTGTAGACAGACAGGCATAGTCAAATCAAATCAAACATATTTATATAGCCCTTTGTATATCAGCTGATATCTAAAAGTGCTGTACAGAAACCCAGCCTAAAACCCCAAACAGCAAGCAATGCAGGTGTAGAAGCATGGTGGCTAGGAAAAAAAGGTAGAAAGGCCAAAATCTAGGAAGAAACCTAGAGAGGAACCAGGCTATAAGGGGTGGCCAGTCGGGTGGAGATTATAACAGAACATGGCCAAGATGTTCAAACGTTCATAAATGACCAGCATGGTCAAATAATAATAATCACAGTAGTTGTCGAGGGTGCAGCAAGTCAGCACCTCAGGAGTAAATGTCAGTTGGCTTTTCATAGCCGATCATTAAGAGTATGTCTTCCACTCCTGCTGTCTCTAGAGAGTTGAAAACAGCAGGTCTGGGACAGGCAGCACGTCTGGTGAACAGGTCAGGATTCCATAGCCGCAGGCAGAACAGTTGAAACTGGAGCAGCAGCACGGCCAGGTGGACTGGGGATAGCAAGGAGTCATCATGCCAGGTAGTCCTGAGGCATTGTCCTAGGGCTCAGGTCCTCTGAGAGAAAGAGAGAATTAGAGAGAGCATACTTAAATTCACACAGGACACCGGATAAGACAGGAGAAGTACTCCAGATATAACAAACCGACCCTAGCCCCTCGACACATAAACTACTGCAGCATAAATACTGGAGGCTGAGACAGGAGGGGTCAGGAGACACTGTTGCCCCATCCGATGATACCCCCGGACAGGGCCAAACAGGAAGGACTTCATTGTCCTAAGCAAAGTTGTACTATTGTTACAGTAATTGAGCAGGTTCTCTGAGCACTTGCACTTTTTTTATTATAACATTTTACTTCTACTTGAGTACAATTTCATTAAAGTAACAGTACTTTTACTTGTAGTATATTTCAGAACTCTTGACACCCTTGGAGACAGTGAAATAGGGAGTTTGTGAGTGAGTGAGGGACAGTGTGAATGGGTGAGTTTTTTGCACATTTATAACGATGAATTAACCTTATTTACATACGCATTCAGACCCGTTGTTATGAGACTCAAAATTGAGCTCAGGTGCATCCTGTTTCCATTAATCGTTTTTTAGATGTTTCTACAACTTGATTGGAGACCAAAAAGACAAACCAGGTGTTTCTATGTTAAGCTGTTTTGTCACAGTTTAGTCTTCTGTGATGTAATTAAAATGGTAAAATTGGGATAGAAACTCAATTTAACACATTTCAACTCTTTCTGACATGGTACAGGTGTCTTCTTTTTTATAAGCCCTTAACCATGTGTGGGAGGTGTATACTTTGGTTTCAAAGTAGATTTGTTAAGGACCACAAAGAATCACTGTGACCAGCTGATTTAGCCCACTGCAGTAAAAGGTTTTATTTAAGTGCAATGGGTTCCTTAAAAGTTTTGAGTAATGACAGCACATTGGAGTTTACAGTGTTTTCTGCTTCCAAAGTGTTTAATAAAATATAAAAAATAACCCTTATACCTTGAATACCCATCCTTTAAATTGATACCAAAATAGTTTGCATCAAAATTCCTTAGCTATAAGCTAAAATTATATTTTCTGTTCTTACAAAATTTGGGCTAAACACTCATCCAAAGTACCATTCATAAAGGTTGTGGACAACATTGTAATATCCTTTGTCTCTGGCCATGCGTTCACTAAAGCACCTTAAACCACCCACCACTGCGACTTGTATGCTCTAGTCGGCTGGCCCTCGCTACATATTCGTCGCCAGACCCACTGTCTCCAGGTCATCTACAAGTCCATGCTAGGTAAAGCTCCACCTTATCTCAGTTCACTGGTCACGATGGCAACACCTATCCGTAGCACGCGCTCCAGCAGGTGTATCTCACTGATCAAGCCAACACCTCATTTGGCCGCCTTTCGTTCCAGTACTCTGCTGCCTGTGACTGGAACGAATTGCAAAAATCACTGAAGTTGGAGACTTTTATCTCCCTCACCAACTTCAAACATCTGCTATCTGAGCAGCTAACCGATCGCTGCAGCTGTACATAGTCTATTGGTAAATAGCCCACCCATTTTCACCTACCTCATCCCCATACTGTTTTTATTTATTTACTTTTCTGCTCTTTTGCACACCAATATCTCTACCTGTACATGACCATCTGATCATTTATCACTCCAGTGTTAATCTGCAAAATTGTAATTATTCGCCTACCTCCTCATGCCTTTTGCACACAATGTATATAGACTCTCCTTTTTTTCCTACTGTGTTATTGACTTGTTAATTGTTTACTCCATGTGTAACTCTGTGTTGTCTGTTCACACTGCTATGCTTTATCTTGGCCAGGTCGCAGTTGCAAATGAGAACTTGTTCTCAACTAGCCTACCTGGTTAAATAAAGGTGAAATAAAATAAAAATAAAAAAGAGGCTAAACAAACTGGTTGAATAAACTCTTCCTGCATTGTCAGGAGGTGGGGCTTGGCATTAAGGTACCTCCTCCAAGTGAAGTAACTTATTTACATCTCATCATTCTTGTCCAATTGGAGGAGTAAGTCAGCCAGTGCCTTTGCATCAGTAAAGTCATTTACATGAATGAAAGAACCAGCTGGGATAAACTGTTCATAGTTCTCTCTGGTTGGGCCCATGACTACTGGTACGGTTCCTGCTACAAGTGGTCCGTTCACCTTTTCTGTGATGTAGTCTCTGTGGATTGAATTCTCAAATGCAAGGTAGAACTTACAGCTAGCAAGGGTTGAGTAATACTCCTCATACTTCAAACGACTCCCTGTAAAAGCAGGACTATAAACAAACTCACTGTCCTTTTCAGTCTTCACCGTTGTTAATTCATTTTGCTCTGTGATGTCAGCATCTCGTATTTAGCTCATCTTGTATTCTGGCAGTATGTGTTGGTGATTCCATAGGAGACCAGATCCATTTCTGAAAAAGGTGGACGAAGAGACTGAGGCACATTCTTCATGTTCCAGCTGATTACTTGGTGAAAAATAACTACTCCTTCTGTCAGAAAACAGCTATCGATGTTGAAATGGGTTTTCCAGAATTAAAAATTCCATCTCACACCTAATGGCCAGAACCAGAGCAACACAAACAGCTTTTCCACTGGCTTTTTTTGTCTTTTCGGTAGATGACGAAACATCTCCCTTTGCCAAAAATTGCAAATTCCAATTGAGATGGGCATTCAGTAGATGATGGTAGAAAGTAAACACAAAACCCCAAGAGCAGCTATCAGAGTTAGATGATGTCTTCGGTTGGAAGTTGTTGATGACATGTTTGTCCTGTAAGAAAGAAACACACCTACATTTTAGACGTTATAAGTATATAAAAAGGAACAGCTTGAAAAGATTTAACGTGTTGCTTTATGTTCTGATTATACAACGTGACGTTCTAATCCTGAATGCTGATTGGTTAAAACCGCATTCCAGTCGGTGCTAAAAATGCCAATTTACTCCGTTCCATCCGACTCAAATTCTTCTATAATCAGTGTGTATTTTTATTTAACCTTTATTTAACTAGGCAAGTCTGTTAAGAACAAATAATTATTTTACAATGACGGCCTACCCCGGCCAAACCTTCCCCTGTAAAGTGTCAAATCAAATTGTATTAGTCACATGCGCAGAATACAACAGGTGTAGTAGACCTTACTGTAACGGTTCTCTTCTATCTCCTCCTCTGACGAAGAGGTAGAACAAGGATCGGACCAAAATGCAGCGTGATGATGATTCATGATATTTTAATGAAGAAAAACCTATACATACAGAAACGACAAAAATAACTAAATGAAATAATGAAAACCGAAACAGCCCTATCTGGTGCAAACACAAATACAGAAACAATCACCCACAAAAACACTCACAGAATATGGCTGCCTAAATATGGTTCCCAATCAGAGACAACGATAAATCACCTGACTCTGATTGAGAACCGCCTCAGGCAGCCATAGACTAATTAGTCACCCCACAAAACCCCAAGACAAAAAACACACCACAATAACCCATGTCACACCCTGGCCTGACCAAATAAAGAAAGAAAACACAAAATACCAAGACCAAGGCGTGACACTTACAGTGAAATGCTTACTTACGAAATCCTTACTTCCTCAAGTTAGTTGACATTATCCTGAGGACAGGTTAGACTGCATAAAGGTGTATGGCTGCATTCTCCTAAACAACGCTAAACTTTTGAACAGCGCATGTTTAGTTTACAGAATGTCTTTAAATCAAGATGTTTTAAACACTTAACACTGAAATCAGTTTTGAGAATGAAAATAAACCATTCCTTACCATTAGAGGGCTCTTGTTAGGGTCTGGCATCCATGTACTAGATTTCAACCAGAGTAGTGACGAGGTGTGGCACACCTGTGTCATCATGCCTTTTCATTGGAAATGCTAAAGAACCTGTCTGACAACTTGAGGATGACCTGTTCAGAACATTACATTTCATGGAACCTAATCATTGTCATTATATTTTTATTTAGCCTTTATACAACCAGTAAAATACCCTTGAGGTTAGAAACCTCTTTTGCAAGGGGGACCTGGGTAATAGCATTAGGTGTTACCATCGAGACTTGCCACCTCAAAGCTGGGGAACAATAGGGTGTTGAGGGGGGGAAATGGGGAACAAATTGAAAAAGAGAGGAACTAATAAAAAGGGAAAAGTTGAGGGTTCTTCATAATGCAAGTGTTTATTATTCATTATTTATTATGACAAATTAAAAAACAAACATTTTTGTATTTGTATTTTTCCTGTATTTGAACCGGAAGAGTGGATCCGAAGGTCCCCAGTTCGAATCCTGCATTGGCCAGAAATTACATTTACAAACAAAAATTATAGTTTCCAAAAGTGTTATTTTAACATTGGTGAAATGTAAGACCACCTGAGACAATATAACAATTATGGGAGCAAAATCATAACATATAGAAGTGTTGTTCTAATGAGGTTGGTTTATTACTGTACTATACTCCCGTTCATCCAATTACACTCAGCAAAAAAAGAAACGGCCCTTTTTCAGGACCCTGTCTTTCAAAGATAATTCGGAAAAATCTAAATAACTTCAATGTAAAGGGTTTAAACAGTGTTTCCCATGCTTGTTCAAAGAACCATAAACAATTAGTGAACATGCACCTGTTGAACAGTCATTAAGACACTAACAGCTTACAGGCTGTTAGGTCACAGTTATGAAAACGTAGGACACTAAAGAGGCCTTTCTACTGACTATGAAAAACACCAAAAGAAAGATGCCCAGTGCCCCTGCTCATCTACATAAACGTGCCTTAGGCATGTTGCAAGGAGGCATGACGACTGCAGATGTGGCCAGGGCAATAAATTGCAATGTTCATACTGTGAGACGCCTAAGTCAGCGCTCCAGGGAGACAGGACGGACAGCTGATCGTTCTCGCAGTGGCAGACCAACGTGTAAAAACACCTTCACAGGATCTGTACATCTGAACATCACACCTGCGGGACAGGTACAGGATGGCAACAACAACTGCCCGAGTTACACCAGGAACGCACAATCCCTCCATCAGTGCTCAGAATGTCCGTAATAGGTTGAGAGAGGCTGGGCTGAGGGCTTGAAGGCCTGTTGTAAGGCAGACATCACCGGCAACAATGTCGCCTATGGGCACAAACCCAGCATCACTGGACCAGACAGGACTGCCAAAAAGTGCTCTTCACTGTCGAGTCGTGGTTTTGTCTCACCAGGGTTGATGGTCGGATTCATGTTTATCATCAAAGAAATGAGCGTTACATTGAGGCCTGTACTCTGGAGTGGGATCGATTTGGAGGTGGAGGGTCCATCGTGGTCTGGAGCGGTGTGTCACAGCATCATTGGAATGAGCTTGTTGTCATTGCAGGCAATCCCAACACTGTGCGTTACAGGGAAGACATTCTCCTCCCTCATGTGGTACCCTTACTGCAGGCTCATCCTGACATGACCTTCCAGCATATGACAATGGCACCAGCCATACTTCTCGTTCTGTGTGTGATTTCCTGCAAGAAAGGATTGTCAGTGTTCTGCCACGGAGTATAGTAATGAGAATATAGTCCAGTAAGAAACAAACCACATTAGAAAAACACTTATAAATCTTATGATTATGTCACCATAATCATTATATTAACTTAGGTTCTCTTAAATTCACCTATGTGAAATATAATAACATTTTTAGAAACTATAGTTGTTAAGAAATGTTATTTCTGGCAGAGGCAGGATTTGAATAGGGTACATTCTATGCTCCCTCTTTTGTTGCTCCTATCTTGACCTATAGCCTCACTCTCCTCTCCGTGAGCTTGTCCAGGATTGGTTGTATTTAAAATTGGTTGTATCTAAATGACAATTTGATATATATCATAGGGTGGGGGTAATGTCTTGGTACCATTTTGTACCAAGGACGAGATAAGAGCTTTGTTTAGGAGACCAAACTGAATGATAATTTATAGCCAACTCTGTCTGGCTAGGGGATATTCCTCTCTGAAGTAAAGTCTTTCTTTGTGTAAGTTCCTAAGACCTGTGGTTTGTCATGTCGTCTAGGGGGGTGGATTTTTGCTATAAAGGATCCCAGTTGCCATTATGTTGACCACTCTCAACTTTTCATTAGAGATACTGAACTGTTGAAAGTCAAAATACTATTGCAAAAGCTTAATTATTATTAAAGGTGAAGATTAAGCATAACTCTGACTGGTGTGTGATTTGCTCTCTCATCATTTGGTAATTAAGGACATTTCCACGACACCCTTAACATACTATTCGTTCCCCAGCTTTAAGTTGGCAAGGCTACACGGTAACACCTAATTGCTGTTACCGAGATCCCCCTTGCAAAACAAGTTTTAATCCTCAAGGGTATTTTCCTGGTTGTGTGAAGGTTTCATAAAAAAATGTATTATGAGGATGATTAGGTTCCAAGAAATGTAAAGCTCTGAAAGGATCAACCTCTTGTTGTCAGGCAGGTTCTTTTGCATTTCCCATGAAAAGGCATGATGACAGTTGTGCCACACCTCGTCACTAGTCTGGTTGAAATCTAATGCATGGATTTACATGGATGGCAAACCCTAACACTAACAAGAGGCCTCTAAATGGTAAGGAATGGTTAATTTTCTTTCTCAAAACTTTCTCAAACCTGATCTCGATTTAACGATGTTCTATAAACTTAACATGCTCTGTTCAAATGTTTAGCGTTGTTTAGGAGAATGCAGGCATATACCTTTATGCAGTCTAACCTGTCCTCAGGATAATGTTAACGAACTTGAGTACACTGAACATGCTAGCACTGCTAATAATAGCCTTTACAATTTCCTTTTCTTAATGACTGTCATTATTCTGTGTTTGTGCAGTAAAAACTGATAGAAACCTTCAGAAAAACTGTGTGACTCACCATACACTGATTATGAGTGAATTTGAGTTAGATTGAAGAGAGAAAAAAGGCATTTTAACGTCATAGATTTAGCCGGTGGTAACTTGTGGAATAGACACAGGCTGAAATGCGGTTTGAACCAATCAGCATTAAGGATTAGAACCACCTGTTGTATAATATAGAAACTCATTCTGATGTCATAGTCAATTTTCACATTGTTCCTTTTCATATACTTATAACGTCTAAAATGTAGGTGTGTTTCTTTCTTACAGGACAAACATGTCATCAACAACTTCCAACCGAAGACATCATCTAACTCTGATAGCTGCTCTTGGGGTTTTGTGTTCAGTGGTACTATTTTTTGTTTACTTTCAACCCTCATCTACTGCATGTTCATCTCGGTTGGAGGATTTGCCATTTTTGGCAAAGGGAGATGTTACCTCATCTACCAAAATGCCTGTGGAAAAGCCGCTTGTGTTGCTCTGGTTCTGGCCACTGGGTGTAAGATGGAATTTTGAAATCTGCAAAACCCATTTCAACATCGATAGCTGTGTTCTGACAGATGACAGATCCCTTTATGACAAAGCAGAGGGAGTGGTGGTTTTTCACAGAGACATCAGCTGGGACCTGAAGAACCTGCCTCAGTCTCCTCGCCCACATTTTCAGAAATGGATCTGGTTTCATGTGGAATCACCAACAAATACCGCCAGAATACCAGGTCTGGAAAATCTATTTAACCTCACTTTGAGCTATAGACGAGATGCTGACATCACAGTGCGAAATGAATTGACAACCGTGAAGAATGAAAAGGACAGTGAGTTTGTGCTGCCCAAGAAGGATAAATTGGTTTGTTGGATTGTGAGCAACAACAATCCTGCAACTGGGACAGGAACCAGAGCAAAGTACTATCAAGAGCTGGCCAAACACATCAAGATACATATTTTTGGTGCTGCTTTTACAGGGAGTCGTTTGAAGTATGAGGACTATTACTCAACCCTTGCTAGCTGTAAATTCTACCTTGCATTTGAGAATTCAATCCACAGAGACTACATCACAGAAAAGGTTAACGGACCACTTGTAGCAGGAACCATACCAGTAGTCATGGGCCCACCCAGAGAGAACTATGAACAGTTTTTCCCAGCTGGTTCTTTCATTCATGTAAATGACTTTACTAATGCAAAGGCACTGGCTGACTTCCTCCTCCAACTGGACAAGAATGATGAGATGTATGTAAGTTACTTCACCTGGAGGAGGTACCTTAATGCCAAACCCCACCTCCTGACAATGCAGGAAGAGTTTATTCAACCTGTTTGTTTAGCCTGTGAATACATGGCAAGAGACAAAGGATATTACAATGTTGTCCACAACCTTTATGAATGGTACTTTGGATGACGGTTTAGCCATCATTTTGTAAGCACAGAAAATATCATTTTAGCTTAGCTACGTAAACGGAATACAATTTTAAAAGTGTACTCGAATTTGGGGATATCTTGATTCAAAATATGTGTATCAATTCAATGGATGGGCATTCAAAGTTTTGGGGAAGATTGTTTTATATTTTTTATTAAACACGTTGGAAGCAGAAAACACTGTAAACCCAAATGTCCTGTCATTACTCAAAACTTTTAAGGAACCCATTGCACTTGACATTTTACTACAGTTGGCAAAATCAGCTGATCACACAGCTATTCTTGGTAGTCTTAAACAAATCTACGTTAAAAACCAAACTATACACCTCACACACATGGTTAAGGGCTTAAAAAAGAAGAAACCTGTTCCATGTCAGATATAGAGTTGAAATGTATTACATTTTCACTTTGAATCTCAAGATTACATTTTATATTCATCACAGAAGACTGAACTATAAGGAAATGGTTTGACATAGAAACACTAGATTTTAGTCTGTTGAAAAATTATAACATTCCACCCATGAGATCAAAGACGGCACTTTGGTAATTGATTGCAGGAAAGGGCTACTATGTCTGAATACAATTACTTAAAGTGATTTTGTAGTCATTACTCACACCGATAGTCACTGTGACCCTTTAGGGCAGGGTCAAACTCATTCCAGGGAGGGCCATGTTTTGGGGGTTTTCCTTTCAATGATGACCTAGACACCCAGATGAGAGGAGTTCCTTACTAATTAGTGACCTTAATTCATCAATCAAGGGCAAGGGTGGAGCAGAAACCCACTGATACTCTGTCCTCCATGGAATTAGTTTGACGTGTTGTAGAGGGTCCAGATTTGAGTTGTATCATTTTATTGCTGTTTATATGACATTTGAGTAATGCCTCCAATATAATTTCCCAGTGTGCCTAGTCTTTGAGTGAATTGCAGAGTTACTGTACCATCCATGACTGTATTTGTTCGTGACAGCGACATGGTTGTTGAATTCACTCATTTTTAGTTGTGTGGGTGGCCTTCACTGAGTGAGTTCCTAGGCAAATGTTGTCTTTATAGTTCAACTCTTAATGACAACACATTACATATCCAGTAAGGCCTTATTTTGAGGTCTAGTGAAATTCCAGTAACTTTACCACATTTTCAAAAAATCCTGGTTGAAGGATTTCCTGGAATCTTCCAACTGGGATTCCTGAAAAACCTGTGAAATGTACCATCATTTTGAAACCCCTCCTGCAAGTCACATTGTGCTGGCTTGCAAAGTGACGTATAAATCCTATTGGAATCCAGACAGAGTTAGGATATCTATTAACCATGTAAATTGGAACACCCATTTCAGTAATGAGTGCAAAAAATGATTGGATTAATTTAGAAAAATGTATGTTATTTATGTGTAGCATAAATGTGTAGCATAGCATTAATCCATCAATGACTCAATGTACATGCAAAAACACTTGTTTTAGTTTTGAGTTTGTGCTACATAAACATTTTAATAAATAAATAACTTTTCATTGACTGAGTATTTGAGTTCAAAATGCATTGGGGTTTACAGTATACTGTACCAGTGTGTGGATTTATAATATATACAGTGCTTGACTTAGACTGAAATAGGTGCCGGTACTCATTTTGGTTGCCGGTATTTTATATTTAGGTGCAGGAGCTCCACAATACTTTTGAGCTAATATTCTATAAGAGGAACATTTGAGGTGCTGGTACTCCGCTCTGGTGAGCTCCTGCCCAAGTAAAGCACTGAATCTGCTTCTACATCTGCATTGCTTGCTGTTTGGAGTTTTAGGCTGTTTGGGGTTTTAGGCAGGGTTTCTGTACAACACTTCGTGACATCTACTGATTTTAAAAATGCTTTATAAATACATTTTATTTCATCAATGTCTTCCTCCCGGATCCAGCATCTTGGAAACGTTTTATATTATGGGATGTACACATTTCACTCTCTTTAACACATAGCAAAAAGAGACAAGGGATGTTGTCCCTGGTAATATTCTCCACTACCCTTACAAGTGGTACTTTAGTTGAGCATATTAAATTCACATTTATCACCTGAAATGGTATTTGACTTAATCAGCAAATATATTTACTTTTACATATACCACATAAATATTCTGAAGCGTCTGGTTGTATTTTCTCTGTTTTGGTGAACTGCTTGCTAACATATATGATTTCAGCAGTAGAATGGATTAATATAATTACAGAAAACGCTGGATCAAATGTTTTGCCTGCGTCACAGTGCATGGAGACTACCGTGGCGTCGAGCACGATTGCAAATTAGATTTTCTTCTAATATTGCAAGACAGTAAAGAGAGTTTTGATGTCTAAAATGTCACAAGTTTGAGGTTGTGTTGTCAGAGAGCAAAGAGTGTTTAATTAGAGGAGCTTTTCTGTTCTCCTGGGTCACATTGTATCACACCTAGATGGGTTGTTCCTGAATTGTGGTGGCATTTGGTTGTAGCATTTGGAAGAAAATTAAGTACATTTTTCAAGAATGTTTAGTTTTTAAATTGATTTGGGTACATCCATTCTGAATCAACTAATATGTCCGCTTAATGACTTTAAATCATTTTTTACCATTATGATAACATTGTGCCACCAGTAGGAGTAGTAACAGTAATGATGGTAACACCGATGACACATTTTTAGGTAATTGAGGATTTTATTAAGTGTAGGCCACAGATGCTCAATTCCAAGGTCATTAACCATTTAAATATAATTGACTAGAGTGAAATGATTATTCATTTTTATAATTGTAATTTCCCTTCATTTAAACTGAGAAACATTGACGCTACTTAGTCACACAACATTTATTAATGGAATCAGCAAATTTATGACGTACTAAAAGGTTGTGATTAGCTAATACTTTTCTTTTAATATAGACCCCTCCCCGATAACAGTTTGCCAATGAAGGGAATGTTCAAGGTCCTTGAATATTTTTCTAATGAGTGATACAACAATGACATAAACCTTAGGGCCATATTATTTGTTTAAAAAAGTATATTTTTAGTTTTTATCTATCTACGCAATGTAATACATACTTTTGTTTACTTTCTTGCAAATCAAAATAATAGATGGATATTTTTTAAACCCCAATGGCACTACAACTCTATTCATCACTACTGGGACAAGACTATTTGCTTTTCCTAAGTACATCAAATAATGCATAAAGATAATGTTTTGCAGTATAAATGACTTGCATTATATTTTATTTCTACTTGTGTCAAATGTTATTAGTACTTCTACTTGAGTAGGATATTTCAGTACGCTTTCCACCCCTGGTGACTGAGTGAAAGAGGGAGTTTGTGAGTGAATGAATGTCAGTTGGTCCCATTAACAAGTAACAGAGGGTTGAATAAGGGATCTAACAAGAATTAGATGTTTATTTCTGGAGTCTGAAGTACACTACTGTTTAAAAAAATTGGGGTCACTTAGAAATGTCCATGTTTTTGAAAGAAAAGCACATTTTTTGTCCGTTAAAATAACATCAAATTGATCAGAAGCATTAAGTAAAAACAATCAAGCAACCCAGAAAAGTGCAAAAAATAGCCCATATTACATATGCAGCCTGAGAAACAAGGTCCATGTAGTCAATAGTTGCTAGTAACAGATGACATTCATATTCTGACTATCTCTGAAACTCACTTAGATAATACCTTTAATGATACAGTGGTAGCAATACAGGGTTATAACATTTACCGAAAAGACAGAAATGCCGAAGGGGGCGGTGTTGCGGTCTATATAAAGAATCACACTCCTGTACAGCTTAGAGACAATCGAATGTTAAATACTGTTGAAGTAATATGACTACAGGTTCATCTAACTCACCTAAAGCCCATTCTTGTGGGAGGCTGCTACAGACCACCAAGTGCCTACAGCCAGTATCTGGATAATATGTGTGAAATGTTTGATAATGTATCTGATATCAACAGAGAAGTATATTTTCTGGGTGATTTACATATTGACTGGCACTCATCAAACTACCCTCTCAAGAAAAATCTTCAAACTGTAACCAGTGCCTGCAACCTGCTTCAGGTTGTCAGTCAACCTACGAGGGTATTTACAAACAGCACAGGAATGAAATCATCAACATGTATTGATCACATCTTTACTAATGCGGTAGAAATTTGCTCTAAAGCAGAAACCAAATCCATAGGATGTAGTGATCACAATATAATATCCATATCTAGGAAAACCAAAGTTCCAAAGCCTGGACCATACAATAAGTTGTGGTGATTAATATATTGATGATGTAAAGAATATTTGCTGCTCTGTGGTGTGTAATGAGGAGCAACCAGACGCTGCACTTGACACATTTATGAAATTGCTTATTCCAGTTACTAATAAGTACACACCCATTAAGAAAAGGACTGTAAAACTGTTAAATCCCCATGGATTGATGAGGAATTGAAAAATGGTATGGTTGAGAGGGAGGAGGTCGAAAGGTATGGCAAACGTACTGCAAATTAAGAAATCATGTGACTGTGATAAAAAAAAATAAACTATACTATGAAACAAAGATAAATTATATAAACAATGATAGCAAAAGCTTTGGAGCATCTTAAATGACATTTTTGGGAAAAAAGCCAACTCGGCTCCATCATTCATTGAATCAGATGGCTCATTTATCACAAAGCCCCCTGATATTGCCAACTACTTTAATTACTTTTTCATTGGCAAGATAAACAAACTTAGGGATGACATGCCAGCAACAAACACTGACAAGCATCCAAGTATATCTGACCAAAGAACTGTAGTTTTGAATTCCGTAAAGTCAGTGTGGAAGTTGAATTTTTTGTTGTTGTTATCTATCAACAATGACAAGCCACCGGGGTCTGACAACTTGGATGGAAAATGATTGAGGATAATAGTGGACGATATCGCCAGTCCTCAATTTAAGTCAACTAGAATGTGTGTGCCAACAGGCTTGGAGGGAAGCAAAAGTCATTAATCTACCCAAGAATAGTAAAGCCCCCTTTACTGGCTCAAATCGCCGACCAATCAGCCTGTTATCAACCCTTAGTAAACTTTTGAAAAGAATTGTGTTTGACCAGATACAATGCTATTTTACAGTAAACAAATTGACAACAATATTTCAGCATGCTTGTAGGGAAGGACTTTCAAGAGTGTTACGGCTTTACAGACCCTGCTATAATGTGGATAAAGAGTTATTTGACTAACTATCAAATATAATCCAGTTAGAATCAGGAAATCTCCAGGGTACCAGGGTAGCTGCTTTCATTTTTTTACGAACAACATGCCACTGACTTTGAGCAAAGGCAGAGTGTCTATGTATGCGGATGACTCTATACACGTCAGCTATTACAGCGACTGAAATGACTGCAACACTCAACAAAGAGCTGCAGTTAATTTCAGAGTGGGTGGCAAGGAATATGATATCCCTAAACAAAGCATTGTATTTGGAACAAAACACTCACTAAACCTCAACTAAATCTTGTAATAAATAATGTGGAAATTGCACAAGTTGATTGTAAACTGTCATGGTCAAAACATATTGATGCAATAGTAGCTAAAATGGGGAGAAGTCTGTCTATAATAAAGCAATGCTCTACTTTCTTAACAGCACTATCAACAAGGCCCTAGTTTTGTCGCACTTTGACTACTGTTCAGTCGTGTGGTCAGGTGCCACAAAAAAGGACTTAGGAGAATTGCAATTGGCTCAGAACAGGGCAGCACAGCTGGCCCTTGGATGTACACAGAGAGCTAATATTAATGTCAAAATATGCATGTCAATCTCGCCTGGCTGAAAGTGGAGGAGAGATTGACTTCATCACCACTTTTATTTATGACATGTTGAGTGCACCGAGCGGTCTGTCTAAACTACTGGCACACAGCACGGACACACATGCACACCCCACAAGACATGCCACCAGATGTCTCTTCACAGTCCCCAAGTCCAGAACAGACTATGTGAGGCACAATGACTACATGGAACTCTATTCCACAACAAGTAACTGATGCAAGCAGTAAATTTAGATTTAAAAACAGATTAAAAAACACCTTATGGAACAGCGGGGACTGTGAAGCAACACATACTGTACATTCACACACACACACACACACACACACAAACACACACACACACACACACACACACACACACACACACACACACACACACACACACACACACACACACACACACACACACACACACACACACACACACACACACACACACACACACACACACACACACACACACACGCGCACGCACGCACACGCACACGCACACGCACAGAGATTTAGTACTGTAGATGTGTGGTAGTGGTGGAGTAGGATCCTGAGGGTACACAGTGTGTTGTGCAATCTGTGAATGTATTGTAATGTTTTAAAAATGGTATAAACTGCCTTAATTTGGCTGGACCCTTGCTGCTTTAGCAGCAGCTAATGCGGATCCATAATAAATACAAATACAAATACAAATACAAATACAAATACAATTTTCTCAACAGCTGGCTTTTCTCTGCAACTCTATGGATCACCATGTCAGTATCCAGGGCCATTAGGATGTCCTTCTCAGTAACCATGTCAGTATCCAGGACCATTAGGATGTCCTCCTCAGTAACCATGTCAGTATCCAGGGCCATTAGGATGTCCTCCTCAGTAACCATGTCAGTATCCAGGGCCATTAGGATGTCCTCCTCAGTAACCATGTCAGTATCCAGGGCCATTAGGATGTCCTTCTCAGTAACCATGTCAGTATCCAGGGCCATTAGGATGTCCCTCTCAGTAACCATGTCAGTATCCAGGACCATTAGGATGTCCTCCTCAGTAACCATGTCAGTATCCAGGGCCATGAGGATGTCCTCCTCAGTAACCATGTCAGTATCCAGGACCATTAGGATGTCCTCCTCAGTAACCATGTCAGTATCCAGGGCCATTAGGATGTCCTTCTCAGTAACCATGTCAGTATCCAGGGCCATTAGGATGTCCTTCTCAGTAACCATGTCAGTATCCAGGACCATTAGGATGCCCTCCTCAGTAACCTTGTCAGTATCCAGGGCCATTAGGATGTCCTCCTCAGTAACCATGTCAGTATCCAGGGCCATTAGGATGTCCTTCTCAGTAACCATGTCAGTATCCAGGACCATTAGGATGCCCTCCTCAGTAACCATGTCAGTATCCAGGGCCATTAGGATGTCCTCCTCAGTAACCATGTCAGTATCCAGGGTCATTAGGATGTCCTCCTCAGTAACCATGTCAGTATCCAGGACCATTAGGATGTCCTCCTCAGTAACCATGTCAGTATCCAGGGCCATTAGGATGTCCTCCTCAGTAACCATGTCAGTATCCAGGGTCATTAGGATGTCCTCCTCAGTAACCATGTCAGTATCCAGGACCATTAGGATGTCCTCCTCAGTAACCATGTCAGTATCCAGGGCCATTAGGATGTCCTTCTCAGTAACAATGTCAGTATCCAGGACCATTAGGATGTCCTCCTCAGTAACCATGTCAGTATCCAGGACCATTAGGATGTCCTCCTCAGTAACCATGTCAGTATCCAGGACCATTAGGATGTCCTCCTCAGTAACCATGTCAGTATCCAGGGCCATTAGGATGTCCTCCTCAGTAACCATGTCAGTATCCAGGACCATTAGGATGCCCTCCTCAGTAACCATGTCAGTATCCAGGGCCATTAGGATGTCCTCCTCAGTAACCATGTCAGTATCCAGGGCCATTAGGATGTCCTCCTCAGTAACCATGTCAGTATCCAGGGCCATTAGGATGTCCTCCTCAGTAACCATGTCAGTATCCAGGGCCGTTAGGATGTCCTCCTCAGTAACCATGTCAGTATCCAGGGCCATTAGGATGTCCTCCTCAGTAACCATGTCAGTATCCAGGACCATTAGGATGTCCTTCTCAGTAACCATGAGGATGTCCTTCTCAGTAACCATGTCAATATCCAGGGCTATTAGGATGTCCTTCTCAGTAACCATGTCAGTATCCAGGGCCATTAGGATGTCCTCCTCAGTAACCATGTCAGTATCCAGGGCCATTAGGATGTCCTCCTCAGTAACCATGTCAGTATCCAGGACCATTAGGATGTCCTCCTCAGTAACCATGTCAGTATCCAGGGCTATTAGGATGTCCTCCTCAGTAACCATGTCAGTATCCAGGGCCATTAGGATGTCCTTCTCAGTAACCATGTCAGTATCCAGGGCCATTAGGATGTCCTCCTCAGTAACCATGTCAGTATCCAGGGCCATTAGGATGTCCTCCTCAGTAACCATGTCAGTATCCAGGGCCATTAGGATGTCCTCCTCAGTAACCATGTCAGTATCCAGGGCTATTAGGATGTCCTCCTCAGTAACCATGTCAGTATCCAGGGCCATTAGGATGTCCTCCTCAGTAACCATCTCAGTATCCAGGGTCATTAGGATGTCCTCCTCAGTAACCATGTCAGTATCCAGGACCATTAGGATGTCCTTCCCAGTAACCATGTCAGTATCCAGGGCCATTAGGATGTCCTCCTCAGTAACCATCTCAGTATCCAGGGTCATTAGGATGTCCTCCTCAGTAACCATGTCAGTATCCAGGGCCATTAGGATGTCCTCCTCAGTAACCATGTCAGTATCCAGGGCCATTAGGATGTCCTCCTCAGTAACCATGTCAGTATCCAGGACCATTAGGATGTCCTCCTCAGTAACCATGTCAGTATCCAGGACCATTAGGATGTCCTTCCCAGTAACCATGTCAGTATCCAGGGCCATTAGGATGTCCTCCTCAGTAACCATGTCAGTATCCAGGGCCATGAGGATGTCCTCCTCAGTAACCATGTCAGTATCCAGGACCATTAGGATGTCCTCCTCAGTAACCATGTCAGTATCCAGGGCCATTAGGATGTCCTTCTCAGTAACCATGTCAGTATCCAGGGCCATTAGGATGTCCTTCTCAGTAACCATGTCAGTATCCAGGACCATTAGGATGCCCTCCTCAGTAACCTTGTCAGTATCCAGGGCCATTAGGATGTCCTCCTCAGTAACCATGTCAGTATCCAGGGCCATTAGGATGTCCTTCTCAGTAACCATGTCAGTATCCAGGACCATTAGGATGCCCTCCTCAGTAACCATGTCAGTATCCAGGGCCATTAGGATGTCCTCCTCAGTAACCATGTCAGTATCCAGGGTCATTAGGATGTCCTCCTCAGTAACCATGTCAGTATCCAGGACCATTAGGATGTCCTCCTCAGTAACCATGTCAGTATCCAGGGCCATTAGGATGTCCTCCTCAGTAACCATGTCAGTATCCAGGGTCATTAGGATGTCCTCCTCAGTAACCATGTCAGTATCCAGGACCATTAGGATGTCCTCCTCAGTAACCATGTCAGTATCCAGGGCCATTAGGATGTCCTTCTCAGTAACAATGTCAGTATCCAGGACCATTAGGATGTCCTCCTCAGTAACCATGTCAGTATCCAGGACCATTAGGATGTCCTCCTCAGTAACCATGTCAGTATCCAGGACCATTAGGATGTCCTCCTCAGTAACCATGTCAGTATCCAGGGCCATTAGGATGTCCTCCTCAGTAACCATGTCAGTATCCAGGACCATTAGGATGCCCTCCTCAGTAACCATGTCAGTATCCAGGGCCATTAGGATGTCCTCCTCAGTAACCATGTCAGTATCCAGGGCCATTAGGATGTCCTCCTCAGTAACCATGTCAGTATCCAGGGCCATTAGGATGTCCTCCTCAGTAACCATGTCAGTATCCAGGGCCGTTAGGATGTCCTCCTCAGTAACCATGTCAGTATCCAGGGCCATTAGGATGTCCTCCTCAGTAACCATGTCAGTATCCAGGACCATTAGGATGTCCTTCTCAGTAACCATGAGGATGTCCTTCTCAGTAACCATGTCAATATCCAGGGCTATTAGGATGTCCTTCTCAGTAACCATGTCAGTATCCAGGGCCATTAGGATGTCCTCCTCAGTAACCATGTCAGTATCCAGGGCCATTAGGATGTCCTCCTCAGTAACCATGTCAGTATCCAGGACCATTAGGATGTCCTCCTCAGTAACCATGTCAGTATCCAGGGCTATTAGGATGTCCTCCTCAGTAACCATGTCAGTATCCAGGGCCATTAGGATGTCCTTCTCAGTAACCATGTCAGTATCCAGGGCCATTAGGATGTCCTCCTCAGTAACCATGTCAGTATCCAGGGCCATTAGGATGTCCTCCTCAGTAACCATGTCAGTATCCAGGGCCATTAGGATGTCCTCCTCAGTAACCATGTCAGTATCCAGGGCTATTAGGATGTCCTCCTCAGTAACCATGTCAGTATCCAGGGCCATTAGGATGTCCTCCTCAGTAACCATCTCAGTATCCAGGGTCATTAGGATGTCCTCCTCAGTAACCATGTCAGTATCCAGGACCATTAGGATGTCCTTCCCAGTAACCATGTCAGTATCCAGGGCCATTAGGATGTCCTCCTCAGTAACCATCTCAGTATCCAGGGTCATTAGGATGTCCTCCTCAGTAACCATGTCAGTATCCAGGGCCATTAGGATGTCCTCCTCAGTAACCATGTCAGTATCCAGGGCCATTAGGATGTCCTCCTCAGTAACCATGTCAGTATCCAGGACCATTAGGATGTCCTCCTCAGTAACCATGTCAGTATCCAGGACCATTAGGATGTCCTTCCCAGTAACCATGTCAGTATCCAGGGCCATTAGGATGTCCTCCTCAGTAACCATCTCAGTATCCAGGGTCATTAGGATGTCCTCCTCAGTAACCATCTCAGTATCCAGGGTCATTAGGATGTCCTCCTCAGTAACCATGTCAGTATCCTGTGCAATCTGGTTTCCGAGCCGGTCATGGGTGCACCTCAGCCACACTCAAGGTACTAAATGATATCATAACCGCCATCGATAAAAGACAGTACTGTGCAGCCGTCTTCATCGACCTCGCCAAGGCTTTCGACTCTGTCAATCACCAAATTCTTATCGGCAGACTCAACAGCCTCGGTTTTTCGGATGACTGCCTTGCCTGGTTCACCAATTACTTTGCAGACAGAGTTCAGTGTGTCAAATCAGAGGGCATGCTGTCCGGTCCTCTGGCAGTCTCTATGGGGGTGCCACAGGGTTCAATTCTCGGGCCGACTCTTTTCTCTGTATATATCAATGATGTTGCTCTTGCTGCGGGCGATTCCCTGATCCACCTCTACGCAGACGACACCATTCTATATACTTTCGGCCCGTCATTGGACACTGTGCTATCAAACCTCCAAACGAGCTTCAATGCCATACAGCACTCCTTCCGTGGCCTCCAACTGCTCTTAAACGCGAGTAAAACCAAATGCATGCTATTCAACCGATCGCTGCCTGCACCCGTATGCCCGACTAGCATCACCACCCTGGATGGTTCCAACCTTGAATATGTGGACATCTATAAGTACCTAGGTGTCTGGCTAGACTGCAAACTCTCCTTCCAGACTCACATCAAACATCTCCAATCAAAAATCAAATCCAGAGTCGGCTTTCTATTCCGCAACAAAGCCTCCTTCACTCACGCTGCCAAGCTTACCCTAGTAAAACTGACTATCCTACCGATCCTCGACTTCGGCAATGTCATCTACAAAATGGCTTCCAACACTCTACTCAGCAAACTGGATGCAGTCTATCACAGTGCCATCCGTTTTGTCACTAAAGCACCTTATACCACCCACCACTGCGACTTGTATGCTCTAGTCGGCTGGCCCTCACTACATATTCGTCTCCAGACCCACTGGCTCCAGGTCATCTACAAGTCCATGCTAGGTAAAGCTCCGCCTTATCTCAGTTCACTGGTCACGATGGCAACACCCATCCGTAGCACGCGCTCCAGCAGATGTATCTCACTGATCATCCCTAAAGCCAACACCTCATTTGGCCGCCTTTCGTTCCAGTACTCTGCTGCCTGTGACTGGAACGAATTGCAAAAATCGCTGAAGTTGGAGACTTTTATCTCCCTCACCAACTTCAAACATCAGCTATCCGAGCAGCTAACCGATCGCTGCAGCTGTACATAGTCTATAGGTAAATAGCTCACCCTTTTTCACCTACCTCATTCCCATACTGTTTTTATACTGTTTTTATTTATTTACTTTTCTGCTCTTTTGCACACCAATATCTCTACCTGTACATGCCCATCTGATCATTTATCACTCCAGTGTTAATCTGCAAAATTGTATTATTCGCCTACCTCCTCATGCCTTTTGCACACATTGTATATAGACTGCCCATTTTTTCTACTGTGTTATTGACTTGCTAATTGTTTACTCCATGTGTAACTCTGTGTTGTCTGTTCACACTGCTATGCTTTATCTTGGCCAGGTCGCAGTTGCAAATGAGAACTTGTTCTCAACTAGCCTACCTGGTTAAATAAAGGTGAAATAAAAATAAAAATAAAAATCCAGGGTCATTAGGATGTCCTCCTCAGTAACCATGTCAGTATCCAGGGCCATTAGGATGTCCTCCTCAGTAACCATCTCAGTATCCAGGGCCATTAGGATGTCCTCCTCAGTAACCATCTCAGTATCCAGGGTCATTAGGATGTCCTCCTCAGTAACCATGTCAGTATCCAGGGTCATTAGGATGTCCTCCTCAGTAACCATGTCAGTATCCAGGGCCATTAGGATGTCCTCCTCAGTAACCATCTCAGTATCCAGGGTCATTAGGATGTCCTCCTCAGTAACCATGTCAGTATCCAGGGCCATTAGGATGTCCTCCTCAGTAACCATGTCAGTATCCAGGACCATTAGGATGTCCTCCTCAGTAACCATGTCAGTATCCAGGGCCATTAGGATGTCCTCCTCAGTAACCATGTCAGTATCCAGGGCCATTAGGATGTCCTCCTCAGTAACCATGTCAGTATCCAGGGCCATTAGGATGTCCTCCTCAGTAACCATGTCAGTATCCAGGGCCATTAGGATGTCCTCCTCAGTAACCATGTCAATATCCAGGACCATTAGGATGTCCTCCTCAGTAACCATGTCAGTATCCAGGGCCATTAGGATGTCCTCCTCAGTAACCATGTCGGTATCCAGGACCATTAGGATGCCCTCCTCAGTAACCATGTCAGTATCCAGGGCCATTAGGATGTCCTCCTCAGTAACCATGTCAGTATCCAGGGCTATTAGGATGTCCTCCTCAGTAACCGTGTCAGTATCCAGGGCCATTAGGATGTCCTTCCCAGTAACCATGTCAGTATCCTGGGCCATTAGGATGTCCTTCTCAGTAACCATGTCAGTATCCAGGACCATTAGGATGTCCTCCTCAGTAACCATGTCAGTATCCAGGGCCATTAGGATGTCCTCCTCAGTAACCATGTCAGTATCCAGGGCCATTAGGATGTCCTCCTCAGTAACCATGTCAGTATCCAGGACAATTAGGATGTCCTCCTCAGTAACCATGTCAGTATCCAGGGCTATTAGGATGTCCTCCTCAGTAACCATGTCAGTATCCAGGGCTATTAGGATGTCCTCCTCAGTAACCATCTCAGTATCCAGGACCATTAGGATGTCCTCCTCATTAACCATGTCAGTATCCAGGGCCATTAGGATGTCCTCCTCAGTAACCATGTCAGTATCCAGGGCCATTAGGATGTCCTCCTCAGTAACCATGTCAGTATCCAGGGCCATTAGGATGTCCTCCTCAGTAACCATGTCAGTATCCAGGGACATTAGGATGTCCTCCTCAGTAACCATGTCAGTATCCAGGGCCATTAGGATGTCCTCCTCAGTAACCATGTCAGTATCCAAGGCCATTAGGATGTCCTCCTCAGTAACCATGTCAGTATCCAGGGCCATTAGGATGTCCTCCTCAGTAACCATGTCAGTATCCAGGGCCATTAGGATGTCCTCCTCAGTAACCATGTCAGTATCCAGGGCCATTAGGATGTCCTCCTCAGTAACCATGTCAGTATCCAGGGCCATTAGGATGTCCTCCTCAGTAACCATGTCAGTATCCAGGGTCATTAGGATGTCCTCCTCAGTAACCATGTCAGTATCCAGGGCTATTAGGATGTCCTCCTCAGTAACCATGTCAGTATCCAGGGCCATTAGGATGTCCTCCTCAGTAACCATGTCAGTATCCAGGGCTATTAGGATGTCCTCCTCAGTAACCATGTCAGTATCCAGGGCCATTAGGATGTCCTCCTCAGTAACCATGTCAGTATCCAGGGCCATTAGGATGTCCTTCTCGGTGAAGACCTCTAGGTGTTCTTGTGAGAGAGTGATGCTGAGTCTGCTCTTGATATACTTTAAGGTAGAGAAGCTTCGCTCACAAGCTATCTGGGTAACTGAGAGGGTGAGTAGGAACTTGTATCCAAGGCCAAGGATATGGTATGCATCAGTCAGCAGGTCGTACTGTCTCAGCATCTGGTAACAACACAGTGGACATTCTTTGCAGGATGAGCAGCATTCATTATTCATTTCCACCTCATCTTCATTTCCATCAGTGCCATCCTCCATTGTCCTGGTCATGTATTCGTACAATCCTGAACTTTTCAGTCTTTTCCACTGTACAGCGAGGCTCCTCAGCTCACACTGCATATTGTCAACAGTTGCTTGACTATCAAATCGAAACAAACATTTGCTGTGCTCTTGAAGGGCTGTCTATGAAAGACCATTGGATGTTATTTGGGAGAAGTTTCTAGGGTCCAGAAGGGCTAGGTCAGCATATAGAGTGCCATGAGACAGAAATCGCCTGTGGATATTATCTGTGACTGTATCCATATTTTGATTGTGGACTTGAACTTTATGGGCACTCTACTCTCTGCCCCTGTCAAAGCTTCATCTTGAGCACTCTCGCCGGACATGATTTTCTTCTTTCTTGCCTTTTTCTGTGGAAGAGTGGCTTCCAACTTCTCCAGCTGTGTCCTCATCTTGTTCTTTGATCTTCTTATTTGAAAATTTGGGATGATGTGTTCAGGGTGATGAGCTGTGTTGCTTTTACGCCAAACATAACGTTTTGCATTGTTGCCAAAAAGTTCAATTTTGGTTTCATCTGACCAGAGCACCTTCTTCCACATGTTTGGTGTGTCTCCCAGGTGGCTTGTGGCAAACATTAAACAACACTTTTTATGGATATCTTTAAGAAATGGCTTTCTTCTTGCCACTCTTCCATAAAGGCCAGATTTGTGCAATATACGACTGATTGTTGTCCTATGGACAGTCTCCCACCTCAGCTGTAGATCTCTGCAGTTCATCCAGAGTGATCATGGGCCTCTTGGCTGCATCTCTGATCAGTCTTCTCCTTGTATGATCTGAATGTTTAGAGGGACGGCCAGGTCTTGGTAGATTTGCAGTGCTCTGATACTCCTTCCATTTCAATATTATTGCTTGCACAGTGCTCCTTGGGATGTTTAAAGCTTGGGAAATCTTTTTGTATCCAAATCCGGCTTTAAACTTCTTCACAACAGTATCTCGGACCTGCCTGGTGTGTTCCTTGTTCTTCATGATGCTCTCTGCGCTTTTAACAGACCTCTGAGACTATCACAGTGCAGGTGCATTTATACGGAGACTTGATTACACACAGGCGGATTGTATTTATCATCATTATTCATTTAGATCAACATTGGATCATTCAGAGATCCTCACTGAACTTCTGGAGAGAGTTTGCTGCACTGAAAGTAAAGGGGCTGAATAATTTTGCATGAGGACAACTGAGCTTTGAAGGAATACTCAGATTTAAAGAGGAGTCCGTAATTTGCTTTCTAATAATCATAATCTTTTCCTCAAAGAAGTTCATGAATTTATCACTGCTAAAATGAAAGTCATCCTCTCTTGGGGAATGCTGCTTTTTAGTTAGCTTTGCGACAGTATCAAAAAGGAATTTCGGATTGTTCTTATTTTCCTCAATTAAGTTAGAAAAATAGGATGATCGAGCAGCAGTAAGGGCTCTTCGGTACTGCACGGTACTGTCCTTCCAAGCCAGTCGGAAGACTTCTAGTTTGGTGTGGCGCCATTTCCGTTCCAATTTTCTGGAAGCTTGCTTCAGAGCTCGGGTATTTTCTGTGTACCAGGGAGCTAGTTTCTTATGAGAATTGTTTTTAGTTTTTAGGGGTGCAACTGCATCTAGGGTATTCCGCAAGGCTAAATTAAGTTCCTCAGTTAGGTGGTTAACTGATTTTTGTCCTCTGGCGTCCTTGGGTAGACAGAGGGAATCTGGAAGGACATCAAGTAATCTTTGTGTTGTCTGTGAATTTATAGCATGGCTTTTGATGTTCCTTGGTTGGGGTCTGAGCAGATTATTTGTTGCAATTGCAAACGTAATAAAATAGTGGTCCGATAGTCCAGGATTATGAGGAAAAACATTAAGATCCACAACATTTATTCCATGGGACAAAACTAGGTCCAGCGTATGACTGTGACAGTGAGTGGGTCCAGAGACATGTTGGACAAAACCCATTGAGTCGATGATGGCTCCGAAAGCCTTTTGGAGTGGGTCTGTGGACTTTTCCATGTGAATATTAAAGTCACCAAAGATTAGAATATTATCTGCTATGATACAAGGTCCGATAGGAATTCAGGGAACTCAGTGAGGAACGCTGTATATGGCCCAGGAGGCCTGTAAACAGTAGCTATAAAAAGTGATTGAGTAGGCTGCATAGATTTCATGACTAGAAGCTCAAAAGACAAAAACGTCATTTTTTTTTTGTAAATTGAAATTTGCTATCGTAAATATTAGCAACACCTCTGCCTTTGCGGGATGCACGGGGGATATGGTCACTAGTGTAGCCAGGAGGTGAGGCCTCATTTAACACAGTAAATTCATCAGGCTTAAGCCATGTTTCAGTCAGGCCAATCACATCAAGATTATGATCAGTGATTAGTTCATTGACTATAATTGCCTTTGAAGTAAGGGATCTAACATTAAGTAGCCCTATTTTGAGATGTGAGGTATCATGATCTCTTTCAATAATGACAGGAATGGAGGTGGTCTTTATCCTAGTGAGATTACTAAGGCGAACACCGCCATGTTTAGTTTTGCCCAACCTAGGTCGAGGCACAGACACGGTCTCAATGGTGATAGCTGAGCTGACTACACTGACTGTGCTAGTGGCAGACTCCACTATGCTGGCAGGCTGGCTAACAGCCTGCTGCCTGGCCTGCACCCTATTTCATTGTGGAGCTAGAGGAGTTAGAGCCCTGTCTATGTTGGTAGATAAGATGAGAGCACCCCTCCAGCTAGGATGGAGTCCGTCACTCCTCAGCAGGTCAGGCTTGGTCCTGTTTGAGGGTGAGTCCCAGAAAGAGGGCCAATTATCGACAAATTCTATCTTTTGGGAGGGGCAGAAAACAGTTTTCAACCACCGTGGTTAGCTCTATACTAACATTAGCCAGGCTCTACAGTGAAATAAGCCAATAAACACTAACCAGAACAGCAATGGACAAGGCATATTGACATTAAGGAGAGGCATGCTTAGTGGAGTGATCATAAGGGTCCAGTGAGTAGTGAGGTTTGTTGGGGGTAACGGTGATTCAGACAGCTAGCCGGGCCATCGGTAGCAAGCTAGCATAGGATGGAGGTCTGTTTTTAGCCACCTCGTGCGTTTCTGTCGGTAGATTAGTGGGGTTCCGTGTGGTAGAGGGGATCAATCCAATTGGCAAAATAGATATAGTTATAGTGACTCAAGAAAATTTGTCCGATAGACCTATTCAGATCGCAGTCGATAAGACAGCTAACGATTAGCGGGCCGCCGATGGGCATTCAGGTAACATCGCGACGGAGGGGCCAGTTGGATAACTCCCTCGGGCAGATAACGTCGGTAGTCCAGTCGTGAAGGCCCGGTCCGGTATGTTCTGGTCTGAGTCGCGTTGTTCAAAACTGGCGATAGCTTTTCGAGCTAAAGGATAGCTGATGACCTCAATCCGTGGTTAGCTCTATACTAACATTAGCCAGTAAACTGGCTAGCTTCTGGTTAGCTTCTGGCTACCTTCTGGCTCGCTTCTGGCTAGCTTCTATTGTGGATTTCAGATTTGAGGTAAATAATACTTTTTTTTAAATTGGTGAGGCAGGTTGCAAGAGAGTGTTTTGAAGTTGAGTTTTTGGAAAATAAAAATATATATGATATATATATTATAAATATATAAGATATATGTGAAGTAAGATGTAAATATATATACAGTGGGGAAAACAAGTATTTGATAACCTGTAAAATCGGCAGTGTTTCCTACTTACAAAGCATGTAGAGGTCTGTAATTTTTATCATAGGTACACTTCAACTGTGAGAGACGGAATCTAAAACAAAAATCCAGAAAATCCTGTAGTTCTTGACCAGGTTTGCACACACTGCAGCAGGGATTTTGGCCCACTCCACCATACAGACCTTCTCCAGATCCTTCAAGTTTCGGGGCTGTTGCTGGGCAATAGGGACTTTCAGCTCCCTCCAAAGATGTTCTATCGGGTTCAGGTCTGGAGACTGGCTAGGCCACTCCAGGACCTTGAGATGCTTCCTATATTTCAACCGGACCGTAGCTTCTTCAATAGGAGAGAGAGAGAAAATGTCTGCTCCACTCTGTTGGCGCATGCAAAACGCTGCTGGCACCCAGCCACCCACTGACGCGATGTGATCTTTCTCACTCATTTTTCAGAATAAAAGCCCGAAACTATGTCTAAAGACTGTTCAGACCATGTGGAAGCCATAGGAAAAGGAATCTGGTTGATATACCTTTAAATGGAGGGAAGGCATGCAATGGAACAGAGAGCTTTCAGGAAAAACAGCACTTCCTGGTTGGGTTTTCCTCAGGTTTTCACCTGCAATATCAGTTTTGTTATACTCACAGACAACACTGACAGTTTTGGAAACTTGAGTGTTTTCTATCCTAATCTGACAATTATATGCATATTATAGATTCTGGGCCTGAGAAATAGGCATTTTCATTTGGGTACGTTTTTTATCCAAACATCCAGATACTGCCCCCTACACTCAACAAGTGAGCACTTTTTTGGTTACTATATGATTCCATATGTCTTATTTCATAGTTTTGATGTCTTCACTATTATTCTACAATGTAGAAAATAGCACAAATAAAGTAAAAACCCAAACTTTTGAACTCAATTGTTTCAAGGCTTAAAAATTGATCCTTGTCTCCTCCCCTTCATCTGAAGTGGATTCAACAAGTGACATCAACAACGGATCATAGCGTTCATCTGGTCAGACTATGTCATGGAAAGGTTTTCTTAATGTTTTGTACACTCAGTGTATGTGGGCAGTGCTTAATTTGAGCTTGATCCTGCTGGAATTTCCTACCCCAAACTCACATCACAACTTTGCCAGTGTCGTAAAGGACCCAAACTAACGATGTAACTATCTCTGTTCTTTGTACTATTGTTAGTGTTGTTTTGTCTTTTATTGTATGCATTTGTTGTTTGTCTGCCACAAGGTGGCGTGTTTTTTGTTGTTGTCTTGCACCAAAAAATTAAAAACTTAAATTAAATATGTGAAAGAGTTCAGTAAAGGACCACTGACAGAGATCCTTTTCCTGGATCGACTGCTCAATCAGAAGGTGTTTTTCCAGTCAGACCAGTACACACGTACACACACACACACACACACCACTTCCTCATCCATTGGCTTTATTTTTTTTACTACCCTTAACCCCACATTGGTAGTTTTGTGTAGACAGACAGGCAGACTGACTTCATTTTCCTAAGCAAAGGTGTAAAGTAACTAATTAAAAAACGACACTTGTTACCGTAATTACGTAGGTTCTCCGAGGTTCTCGTTCTCGTATTGTTTGGATTATTCCATTTTACTTCTACCTTGAGTACCATTTCATGAAAGTAACAGTGCTTTTACTTGAGTAGTATATTTCAGTATTCTTGACACCCCTGGTGACAGTGAAAGAGGGAGTTTGTGACTGAGGGAGGGACAGTGTTAATGGATGAGTGAATGAATGTCAGTCAGTCCTATGAACAGGTAACAAGTAAGAAAGGATTGAATCAGGGATCTAAAGAGAATTAGACTATTTCTGGAGTCTGAAGTATATTGAAATCTGGAATTTTTTGTGTTTATGCACTTTTTTGTACTACTTTTGTATTAAACAATACATTTGTTTTGTAATTTTTTAAAATGTTGATAATATATTTTTCAAATCCTTAAATTATGTTAAACATGCAGATTTAACATACAGCCTTTTTTCAACTCAGAAAATAAATTAACATAGTCTACATTATATCCTCTCTTTTTCAATTTGATTTGGGGAAAAGATCTTAGCGGGGTCGATGTTATCAAGGTCAATGCTTTTATTTTAAAAGTAATAACGTTTATTTTACCCTGAGTACTTAAAATAAATAATAAACGTCTCATTTCAGGACCCTGTCTTTCAAAGATAATTCGTAAAAATCCAAATAACTTCACAGATCTTAATTGTAAAGGGTTTAAACACGGTTTCCCATGCTTGTTCAATGACCCAAAACCAATTAATGAACATGCACCTGTGGAACGGTCGTTAAGACACTAGCAGCTTACAGACGGTAGGCAATTAAGGTCACAGTTATGAAAACGTAGGACACTAAAGAGGCCTTTCTACGGACTCTGAAAAACACCAAAAGAAATATGCCCAGTGTCCCTGCTCATCTGCATGAACAAGGAGGCATGAGGACAGCGGATGTGGCCAGGGCAATAAATTGCAATGTCCGTACTGTGAGACGCCTAAGACAGCACTACAGGGAGACAGGACGGACAGCTGATCGTCCTCGCAGTGGTAGACCACGTGTAACAACTCCTGCACAGTATCGATACATCTGAACATCACACCTGTGGGACAGGTACAGGATGGCAACAACAACTGCCTGAGTTACACCAGGAATGCACAATCCCTCCATCAGTGCTCAGACTGTCCGCAATAGGCTGAGAGAGGCTGGAATTAGGGCTTGTAGGCCTGCTGTAAGGCTGGTCCTCACCAGACATAACTGGTAAAAACGTTGCCTATGAGCACAAACCCACCGTCGCTGGACCAGACAGGACTGGCAAAAAAGTTATCTTCATCGATGAGTCGTGGTTTTGTCTCAACAGGGGTGAAAGTCGGATTCGCGATTATCATTGAAGGAATGAGCGTTACACAGAGGCCTGTACTCTGGAGCGGGATCGATTTGGAGGTGGAGGGTCCGTCATGATCTGAGGTGGTGTGTCACAACATCATCGAACTGAGCTTGTTGTCATTGCAGGCAATCTCAACGCTGTGTGTTACAGGGAAGACATCCTCTTCCCTCATGTGGTACCCTTCCTGCAGGCTAATCCTGACACGACCCTCCAGAATAACAATGCCACCAGCCATACTGCTCATTCTGTGCATGATTTCCTGCAAGACAGGAATGTCAGTGTTCTGCCATGGCCAGCGAAGAGCCCGGATCTCAATTCCATTGAGCACCTCTGTGACCTGTTGGATCCTAGCGACCGGGGACTTTAATGCAGGCAAACTTAAATCAGTTTTACCAAATTTTTAGAGCAGTTCACGTGCAACCAGAGGGACAAAAAGTGGTCAGATGACGCGGATGCTATGCTACAGGACTGTTTTGCTAGCACAGACTGGAATATGTTCCGGGATTCATCCCATGGCTTTGAGGAGTACACCACATCAATCATTGGCTTCATCAATAAGTGCATCGACGACATCGTCCCCGCAGTGACCATACATACATATCCCAACCAGAAGCCATGGATTACAGTGAACATCCGCATCGAGCTGAAGGATAGAGGTGCTGCTTTCAAGGAGCGGGACACTAATCTGGATGCTTTTAAGAACTCCCGCTATGCCCTCAGACAAACCATCAAACAAGCAAAGCGTAAATACAGGATTGAATCCTACTACACCAGCTCTGACGCTCGTCGGATGTGGCAGGGCTTGAAATTATTACGGACTACAAAGGGAAACCCAGACGCTAGCTGCCCAGTGAAGCAAGCCAACCAGACGAGCTAAATGCTTTTTATGCTCGCTTCGACGCAAGCAACACTGAAGCATGCACCAGAGCACCAGCTGTTCAGGATGACTGTGTGATAACGCTCTCAGTAGACAATGTGAGGAAGACAGGTCAAAATTCACAAAGCCATGGGACCAGACAAATTCTACAGCTGCACCATCGAGAGCATCACCGCCTGATATAGCAACTGCTCAGCATCTGACCGTAAGGCGCTACAGAGGGTAGTGCGTACGGCCCAGTACATCACTGGGGCCAAGCTTCCTGCAATCCAGGACCTATATAATAGGTGGTGTCAGAGGAAAGCCAATACAATTGTCAGAGACTCCAGTCCCCCAAGCCATAGACTGTTTTCTCTGCTACCATACGGCAAGCGGTACCAGAATGCCAAGTCTAGGACCGAAAGGCTCCGTAACAGCTTCCACCCACAAGCCATAAGACGGCTGAACAATTAATCAAATGGCCACTGGACTATTAGATTGACCCCCCCCTATTTGTTTGGTACACTGCTGCTATTCGCTGTTTATGATCCATGCATAGTCACTTCACCCCTACCTACATGTACAAATTACCTCAACTAACCTGTACCCCGCACACTGACACTGTACCTTTACCCCCTGTTATTGTTATGTTATTGTGTTACTTTTTATTATATATTTTTTACTTTAGATTATTTGGTAAGTATTTTCTTAACTCTTCTTGACCTGCACTGTTGGTTAAGGGCTTGTAGTAAGTAAGCATTTCACGTTAACCTCTTGAACCTATAGGGGCGCTGTGTCATTATTGGATAAAAAGACGTGCCCGTTTTAAGCGCAATATTTTGTCACAAAAAGATGCTCGACAATGCATGGAATTGACAGCCTTGGAAAGACACAACTCTGACGTCTCCAAAACTGCAAAGATATTATCTGTGCGTGCCCCAGAACTAATGCAACAGGCGAAACCAAGATGATGTTTCATACAGGAAATGCCCCGGATTCTGAAGGCGCTGTGTTCCAATGTCTCCTTATATGGCTGTGAATGCGGCAGGAATGAGCCTGCACTTTCTGTATATTCCCCGAGGTGTCTGCAGCATTGTGACGTGTTTGTAGGCATATCATTGGAAGATTGACCATAAGTGTCACGCCTTGGTCTTAGTATTTTGTGTTTTCTTTATTTGTTTGGTCAGGCCAGGGTGTGACATGGGTTATTGTGGTGTGTTTTTTGTCTTGGGGTGTTGTGGGGTGAATTAGTCTATGGCTGCCTGAGGCGGTTCTCAATCAGAGTCAGGTGATTTATCGTTGTCTCTGATTGGGAACCATATTTAGGCAGCCATATTCTGTGACTGTTTTCGTGGGTGATTGTTCTTGTCTCTGTGTAGTGTTCACCAGATAGGCTGTAATAGGTTTTCTCGTTCCGTTTGTTGTTTTGTATATTTATAGTTATTTCATGTATCGCTATTCTTCATTAAAGAACATGATTAACCACCACGCTGCATTTTGGTCCGACTCTCCTTCAACAGACGAACGCCGTTACAGAATCACCCACCACACCCAGACCGAGCGGCGTGGTAACAGGCAGCGACAGCAGGAGCAGCGAAAAGAGGAACGGACATGGGAGGATGAATTGTTCGGAGAAGGACCCTGGGATCAGCCGGGAGAATATCGCCGCCCCAAAGAAGAACTGGAGGCGGCGAGAGCTGAGAGACGCTGGTATGAGGAGAAACAACAGCGGCAGCAGGAGCTACAATATCGGGACTACACTACTTGGGAGGAAATAGACAGGTGGGCGGTCGACCCAGGGAGAGTACCGGAGCCCGTCTGGGATTCGTTGGAGCAGTGCGAAGAGGGTTATAGGAGAATGGAGTTGGAGAGACAAGCACGACGGCGCAAAAGGAAACCCAAGAGTCAGCCCCAAAAATGTATTGGGAGGGGGCTCAGGGAGAGTGTGGCAGAGTCAGGAGTCAGACCTGAGCCAACTCTCCCTGTTTATCGTGAGGAGCCAAGGAGGAGACCAGAACCAGAGCCGGTGTTAGAGGTGAGCAAAGCAGAGACTGTGAAGGAGTTCATGGGGAAAGTGGAGGAGAGAGGAATGAGGGAGTTGCTAGTATGGTGCTATAGGTACGATATTCATCCGACGGAGCGTGTCGGGGATTTAATGGCACCTGTGTCAGCGCTCCATACTCGTCCTGAGGTGCGTGTTAGTCTGCTGGTGAAAATTGTGCCAGCCTCACGCACTAGGCCTCCTGTGTACCTATCTAGCCTCGCACGTCCTGTGCCAGCCCTGCTCTCAGGCTCTCCAGTACACCTTCACGGTCCGGTCCATCCTGTGCCACCTTCACACACAAGTCCTCCGGTGGCAGCTCACCACACCAGGCTTCCTGTGCGTGTTCTCTATCCAGTTCCACCTGTGCCAGCACCACGCATCAGGCCTGCATTGCGCCTCGACTCTCCAGCGCTGCCGGAGTCTCCCGCCTGTTCAGCGCTGTCGGAGCCTTTCTCCTCTCCTGCGCTGCCGGAGTCTCCCGCCTGTTTAGCGCAGCCAGAACCTTCCTCCTCTGCATCGCTGCCAGAGCTGTCAGCCTGCATGGAGCAGCCAGAGCTGCCAGGTTGCATGGAGCAGCCAGAGCTGTCAGCCTGCATGGAGCAGCCAGAGCTGCCAGTCTGCATGGAGCTGCCAGTCTGCATAGAGCAGCCAGAGCTGTCAGTCTGCATGGAACAGCCAGAGCTGCCAGGTTGCATGGAGCAGCCAGAGCTGCCAGTCTGCATAGAGCTGCCAGTCTGCATAGAGCAGCCAGAGCTGCAAGTCTGCATGGAGCCGCCAGTCTGCATAGAGCAGCCAGAGCTGCCAGTCTGCATAGAGCAGCCAGAGCTGCCAGTCTGCATAGAGCAGCCAGAGCTGCCAGTCTGCATGGAGCAGCCAGAGCTGCCAGTCTGCATGGAGCAGCCAGAGCTGCCAGTCTGCATGGAGCAGCCAGAGCAGCTAGATCCGCCAGTCAGCCATGATCTTCCAGACCTGCCAGTCAACCAGATTCTTCCAGATCTGCCAGTCAACCAGACTCTTCCAGATCCACCAGCCAGCCAGGATCTGCCGGAGCCAACTACCTGCCTGAGCTTCCTCTCAGTGCTGAGCTTCCTCTCAGTGCTGGGCTTCCCCTCAGTGCTGAGCTGCCCCTCAGTGCTGGGCTTTCCCTCAGTGCTAGGCTTTCCCTCAGTGCTGAGCTGCCCCTCAGTCCCGAGCTGCCCCTCAGTCCCGAGCTGCCCCTCAGTCCCGAGCTTCCCCTCAGTCCCGAGCTACCCCTCAATCCCGAGCTACCCCTCAGTCCCGAGCTGCCCCTCAGTCCCGAGCTGCCCCTCAGTCCAGTGGGGTTCTGGGTGAGGACTACTAGGCCATGGTCGGCGGTGAGGGTGGACTATCCCAGGACGCGAAGGGGAGGACCTAAGACATTTATGGAGTGGGGTCCACGTCCCGAGCCGGAGCCGCCACCATGGACAGACGCCCACCCAGACCCTCCCTATGGTTTTGAGGTGCGTCCGGGAGTCCGCACCGTAGGGGGGACCTTATTTTGTGTTTTCTTTATTTGTTTGTTCAGGCCAGGGTGTGACATGGGTTATTGTGGTGTGCTTTTTGTCTTGGGGTGTTGTGGGGTGACTAATTCGTCTATGGCTGCCTGAGGCGGTTCTCAATCAGAGTCAGGTGATTTCTCATTGTCTCTGATTGGGAACCATATTTAGGCAGCCATATTCTGTGAGTGTTTTCGTGGGTGATTGTTCCTGTCTCTGTGTAGTGTTCACCAGATAGGCTGTAATAGGTTTTCTCGTTCCGTTTGTTGTTTTGTATATTCATAGTTATTTCATGTATCGCTATTCTTCATTAAAGAACATGAGTAACCACCACGCTGCATTTTGGTCCGACTCCTTCAACAGAGGAACGCCGTTACAATAAGAGACTACATTTACCTGGTGTCCCGCCCGGTGTCCTGTGTGCGTAATCAGTAAGTCCATGCGCGTTCCATTTCTTCAGAATTGAAAGTAAACTGCCACGATGGATTTTATTGTCGATAGACATGTGAAAAACACCTTGAGGATTGATTCTAAACATCCTTTGCCATGTTTCTGTCGATATTATGGAGTTCATTTGGAAAAAAGTTTGCGTTTTAATGACTTATTATTATTATTTTTTCCTTACCCAAACGCGATGAACAAAACGGAGCGATTCGTCGACACAAATAATATTTTTTGTAAAAACGGAACATTTGCTATCTAACAGAGTCTCCTCATTGAAAACATCTGAAGTTCTTCAAAGGTAAATGATTTTATTTGAATGCTTTTATGGTTTTTGTGGAAAATGTTGCATGCTGAATGCGAATGCTAAATGGTACGTTAGCCATCAATACTGTTACACAAATGCTTGTTTTGCAATGGTTGAGAAGCATATTTTGAAACTCTGAGATGACAGTGTTGTTAACAAAAGGCTAAGCTTTAGAGCAAATAGATTCATTTCATTTCATTTGCGATTTTCATGAATAGTTAACATTGTGTTATGCTAATGAGCTTGCTGATAGATTTACACAATCCTGGATACAGGGTTTTTTTCGTAGCTAAACATGACGCAGAAAACGGAGCGATTTGTCCTAAACAAATACTCTTTCAGGAAAAACTGAACATTTGCTATCTGAGAGTCTCCTCATTGAAAACATATGAAGTTCTTCAAAGGTAAATTCTTTTATTTGAATGCTTTTATGTTTTTTGTGGAAAATGTTGCATGCTGAATGCTAACGCTAAATGCTACGCTAAATGCTACGTTAGCCATCAATACTGTTACACAAATGCTTGTTTTGCAATGGTTGAGAAGCATATTTTGAAAATCTGAGATGATAGTGTTGTTAACAAAAGGCTAAGCTTGAGAGCAAATAGATTAATTTCATTTCATTTGCGATTTTCATGAATAGTTAACGTTGCGTTATGGTAATGAGCTTGAGGCTGTAGTCACGATACCGGATCCGGGATGGCTCGACGCAAGAAGTTAAGGTCTACACTTGTTGTATTCGTCGCATGTGACAAATATGATTTTATTTTTGGATTTGGATTTTTGGATTTGATATCAACAGAAGTATATTTTCTGGGTGATTTAAATATTCACTGGCTTTGATCAAGCTGCTCACTCAAGAAAAAGCTTAAAACTGTAACCAGTGCCTGAAACCTGGTTCTGTCACCTATACTCCCTCTTTGGCCTCTAGGTCATCAGGCTGCTGATTATCCCACACACCTGTCATCATCGTCTCGTGTACCTGCACCTCATGACCCTCACCTGGACTCCATCACCTCCTTGATTATCTTCACTATATCTGTCACTCCCCTTGGTTCTTTGCTCAGGTGTTATTGACTCTGTTTTCATGTCGGTACGTTGTTTATGTTCCGTGTTCATTGTTTATTTTATTTATTAAAAACACTCACTCCCTGAACTTGCTTCCTGACTCACAGAGCACTCGTTTCTGGTTATCAGTCAACCTACCAAGGTATTTACAAACAGTATAGGAATGAAATCATCAACATGTATTGAACACATCCTTACTAATGTTGCATAAATTTACTTGAATGCAGTATACATATCCAACGGATGTAGTGATCCTGTCTCAGCCTCCAGTATTTATGCTGCAGTAGTTTATGTGTCGGGGGGCTAGGGTCAGTTTGTTATATCTGGAGTACTTCTCCTGTCCTATTCGGTGTCCTGTGTGAATCTAAGTGTGCGTTCTCTAATTCTCTCCTTCTCTCTTTCTTTCTCTCTCTCGGAGGACCTGAGCCCTAGGACCATGCCCCAGGACTACCTGACATGATGACTCCTTGCTGTCCCCAGTGTACCTGGCCATGCTGCTGCTCCAGTTTCAACTGGCCTGGGCCCTAGGACCATGTCCCAGGACTACCTGACATGAGGACTCCTTGCTGTCCCCAGTCCACCTGGCCATGCTCCTGCTCCAGTTTCAACTGTTCTGCCTTACTATTATTCAACCATGCTGGTCATTTGTGAACATTTGAACATCTTGGCCACGTTCTGTTATAATCTCCACCTGGCACAGCCAGAAGAGGACGGGCCACCCCACATATGCTCTCTCTAATTCTCTCTTTCTTTCTCTCTCTCGGAGGACCTGAGCCCTAGGACCGTGCCCCAGGACTACCTGACATGATGGCTCCTTGCTGTCCCCAGTCCACCTGACTGTGCTGCTGCTCCAGTTTCAACTGTTCCGCCTTATTATTATTCGACCATGCTGGTCATTTATGAACATTTGAACATCTTGGTCATGTTCTGTTATAATCTCTACCCGGCACAGCCAGAAGAGGACTGGCCACCCCACATAGCCCGGTTCCTCTCTAGGTTTCTTCCTAGGTTTTGGCCTTTCTAAGGAGTTTTTCCTAGCCACCGTGCTTTTACACCTGCATTGTTTGCTGTTTGGGATTTTAGGCTGGGTTTCTGTACAGCACTTTGAGATATCAGCTGATGTACGAAGGGCTATATAAATAAATGTGATTTGATTTGATTTTGATTTAGTGATCACAATATAGTAGACATATCTAGGAAAACCAAAGTTCCAAACGATGGGCCTAACATAGTGTATAAGAGGTCATACTAGAAGTTTTGTAGTAATTCCTATGTTGTTGATTTAAATAATATTTGTTGGTCCGTGGTGTGTAATGAGGAGCAGAGACTGCACTTGACACATTTATGAAATTGATCATTCCAGTTACTAATAAGCATGCACCCATTAAGAAAATTACTAAAAACTGATGAGGAATTGGAAAACTGCATGGTTGAGAAGAATGAGGCAAAAGGAATAGCAAACATATTGCAAATTGAGAAATGATGTGATTGAACAGAATAAAAATAAATGAAACCACTACGAAACAAAGGTAAATTAAATAAAGAATGACAGTAAAAATCTTTGGAGCATCTTAAATGAAATCTTGGGAAAAAAGGCAAACATTCATTGAATCAGATGGCTCATTCATCACAAAATCAACTGATATTGCCAATTACTTAAAAAAAACAATTAATTGGCAAGTTTAGCAAATTTAGGCATGACATGCCAGCAACAAATGCTGACACAACACATCGAAGTATATCTGACCAAATTATGAAAAGATAAGAATTGTAATTTGGAATACTGTAAAGTGAGTGTGGAACAGGTGAAAACATTATTGTTATCTATCAACAATGACAAGCCACCGGGGTCTGATAAATAGGATGGAAAATGACTGAGGATGATAGCGGACTATATTGCCACTCCTCAATTTAAGCCTACTAGAATGTGTGTGCCCCCAGGCTTGGAGGGAAGCAAAAGTAATTCATCTACCTAAGAATAGCAAAGCCCCTTTACTGGCTCAAATAGCCGACCAATCAGCCTTTTACAAACCCTTAGTAAACTTTTGGAAAAAATGGTGTTTGACCAGATACAATGCTATTTTACAGTAAAAAAAATAGACAACAAACTTTCAGCATGGACATTCAACAAGCACAGCACTTACACAAATGACTGATGATTGGCTAAGAGAAATTGATGATAAAAAGACTGTTGGGCTGTTTTTTATATTTCAGTGTGGCTTTTGACATTATTGATCATAGTCTGCTGCTGGAAAAATTCACGTGTTTTGGCTTTACACCCCCTGCTCTATTGTGGATAAAGACCTACCTGTCTAACAGAACACACGCGTCAATCCCTTTAGCAGGATCGATTTGACAACATCCAGTGAAATTGTAGCAATAGCTGTGTTTTTCTGTGACGTGGCACTGACATAACATAATCGCATGGTATGCCTTCGTCGTAAAGCCTTTTTGAAATCAGACACTGTGGTGGAATTAACAACTAGTTTATCTTTAAAATGGTCTATAATACTTGTATGTTTGAGGAATTGTAATTATGAGATTTCTGTTGTTTGAATTTGGCGCCCTGCACTTTCACTGAGTGTTGTCAAATCGATCCCGTTAACCTCTTGAGTGTAGGGGGCAGTATTTTGATGTTTGGATGAAAAAGGTACCCAAGTTAAAATGCCTATTTCTCAGGCCCAGAATCTAGAATATGCATATAATTGTGATATTAGGATAGAAAACACTCAAGTTTCCAAAACTGTCAAACTATTGTCTGTGAGTATAACAGAACTGATATTGCAGGCAAAAATCTAAGGAAAATCAAACCAGAAAGTGGCCTCAATTTTGAAAGCTCCATGTTCCATAGCCTGCCTTCGCTCCATTTAAAGGGATATCAACCAGATTCCTTTTCCTATGGCTTCCCCATGATGTGAACAGTCTTTAGACATAGTTTCAGGCTTTTATTTTGAAAAATTAGCGAGAAAGATAACATCGCGTCAGGCAGCCATCGTCTCTCCCCCTCCTACTGAAAAAGACCCTCGCCGGTTGATATATTATCGATTATATATTTTTAAAACAACCTGAGAATTGATTATAAAAAACATTTGACATGTTTCTGTGGACATTACCAATACTATTTGGAATTTTCGTCTGCGTTGTCGTGACCGCTCGAGCTTGTGGATTTCTGAACATAACGCGCCAAACAAACGGAGGTATTTTGGATACAAGAATTATCTTTATGGAACAAAAGGATTATTTATTGTGTAACTGGGAGTCTCGTGAGTGAAAACATCCAAAGATCATCAAAGGTAAGCGATTCATTTTATTGCTTTTCTGATTTTCATGACCAAGCTACTTTGATGCTAGGTGTTCATAATGTTTTGTCTATTAATCGATAAACTTACACAAACGCTTGGATTGCTTTCGCTGTAAAGCATATTTTCAAAATGTGCACAACAGGTGGATTAACAAAATACTAAGCTGTGTTTTGCTATATTGCACTTGTGATTTCATGAATATAAATCTTTTTAGTAATATTATTTGAATGTGGAGCTCTGCAATTCAGCTGTTGTTGATGACAATTATCCAGCTAAAGGGATTGGTAGCGTCAAGAAGTTAACAGTTTTGGAAACTTTAGAGTGTTTTCGATCCAAATCTACCAATTTTATGCATATCCTAGCTTCTGGGCCTGAGTAAAAGGCAGTTTACTTTGGGCACGACATCCGGACTTGAAAATACTGCCCCCTAGCCCAAAGAGGATAAGGAATTCTCCAGGGCCTATTAC